>NC_077228.1:498966515-499019215 GCF_027887165.1 Monodelphis domestica | reverse complement strand
TTTGAAATTCACTGGTAAATCATCTAGTCCTGGGGTGAGAGTGGGAGTCTTTGGGACACCTCATCTTCCATCATAGAATGAATACAAAGTATTGGTTCTAAGGCAAAGAGGGGTGAGGGTTAGTTAGGCAATTGGGGTTAAGTGACTTGCTCAGGGTCACATAGCTAGGAAGTATCTGAGACTAGATTTAAACTTACCATTCTGCATTTAAGATTTAATCTTTTTTGAAAAATTTTTGTTGATTATGATGTTTATTGCATTGTGGTCAATGATTGGCATGTTTAATATTTCTGCTTTTCTGTATTTTATTATGAAGTTTTCATGCCCTATAACTTGATAAATTTTTGAAAAGATACAATACAAATTAAGACAAATATATATTCCCTTTTCCTATCAATGATTGCCAGATATCTATTCATAACAAATTTTTCTCAAATTCTATTCAAAGTTCTTTAGTTTCCTTTTTTGTTGTTATTATTTTGTTAGATTTACCTAGGTCTGAGAGGGGGTATATTGAGATCCCCAAGTATTGTTGTGTTTACTATCTATTTCCCCTTAAATTTGATTGATTTTTACATTATGTATCAACCTTTATATAAAATGGATATTATTTCATGTCTATAATGCCATTAATAATAATGTAGACTCCTTGTTTTTTCTTTAACAATTTCTAGTTTTACTATTTTTCTATTGCACTATTATATTTCTTCCCAGAATTCAATAATTGGTTCTTAAATACTTTATTTTCTTTTAATCATTCCTTTGTGTTGGATTCTTTTAAGTTAGTTTGTTTTACTGCCCTTGTGACTTTACTTTCCCTCCTGAGCTCCTTCCTCCCCTTTCTCTATTCCTCCCTCTTTCCCTTTTGAGTTTAATGTAATTACTCTGATAAACTCTCTGTCTGTCTGTCTGTCTCTGTTCAATTCTTCATCTGGTTCAAATAAGAGTGAGATTCATGAGATACTCCTTTCTCCTGGTTTATATCTGCTCTTTTCACATACCCTAGTTATGAGACATGGTAATTTCCACCGCTTTCTTCTTGACTGTATTATTTTGTCTCTTCCCCTTTCTTTCCCATCTTAGGTAAAGCTATTCCTAGGCCATCCTATCGGTCTCACCTTTATGATCTTCAAAGACATTAGGATTTTGAAGGAACACTTATTTCTTCTCCCCTGATAGACTGTAAGGACTTCATTGTTTGTTGTGTTGTTTTTCATGACCTCCCACTTGGTTTTTTTTTCCCTCAAAGATACTGGAGTGATTTGTCATTTCCTTCTCCAGCTCATTTGACAGAAGAGAAAACTGAGGCAAACAGGGTAAAGTGACTTGCCCAGGATCACAGAGCTGGGAAGTATCTGAGGCCAGATTTGAACTTATGAAAATGAGTCTTCTTGATTTCAAGCCCAGAGAGCTTTTCACTGTGCCACCTAGGGAGCTCTTCTCATTATTTAGCCCTCTCCAAATTGTTAAAACATTTCTACCTTTCTTGATTTCTCTTTTTTTCCCCTGTGTTTTCACTTTAACATTTCTTTCCATCTCTAACATTTTCATCAGAAATGCTTAGAAGTTCACTTCTTCCCCTTGAAAGATTAGATTTAGTGATGCAGAACACATCATTTTCAATGACAAGTCTACATGTTTTATTTTTGGAATTCATTATTCCAACATTTTTTCCTCCAATATATTACTTGCTTCCAAGTCTTGTGTCATTAATAATAAAATCTTTTTTAAAAGTTTTTTTTTTTCCTGCTTGTTTGCAGTATTTTTTTATTTGACCTGAGAGCCCTGAGTTTTGGCTATGACATTCTTGGAATGTTCATTTTTTTCAGATTCTTTCAGGAGATGACCAGTAGAATACCTTTATTTTCACTTTGCCCTCTGGTTCTAGGAGACCAGGAGTTTCCATTTATGATTTCTTGAAATATGGTATCCAGGAAGTGCATTTTGCATGATAATAAAAAGAAAATCAAAGAAAGAAAAAGAAAAAAGTTATCTAGAAATTTTGGAGGGACTTCTATTTTTCAGAATGTTCAATAATTCATAAATTACCTTCCCGTGGCCCAGGTCATTTAATGTTGAGTCAATATCTTACTTACGATTAAAAAAAAAACTCTTGATTTTGTTCTACATTTCGTCTTCTCCTATGGAGTTATTGTTCTCTTTATATCTCTTGCTTTGTTTTTTTCCCAGATAATATTTATTCCAAGCCTTCCCCTCTCCCCTTCCTTTGAGACCACTTGTTGCAGAGTTGGCCTCTTCTGAGTTTCCCTCTTGGGAATCTTCGTGACCCATAATTCTTCACAGTGTTCAGTGTCTGAGATATTCAGTTGCTGATTAGAATTTTTCTTCCTGGGCTTGAGTCTACTTGCTCCCTCACTCTTGGATGGGGTTATTCCAACTGTAGGTTCCTGAAATATTTCCCGAATTCCCCTCCCACTGGCTTCCACCTTTCTCTAAGACAGACTTTGGCATCGCTGTCAGAAGTCTACAGTCGGTTGTCTTTGGTCAGGGACTGATCTGGACTAATTGTCTATTCATCTGAACTCATGCTGGCCTCATTAGGCACTTTTGACTTCTGGATGTTTTTTTGGTGCTGTCTTGGGTGCAATGTAGAAGGAGGAAACTTCTGAATCTTTCTCTTTGGATTTCTTCATCATTATTCAGTCTGGTGCCTTTTTTTTTGAATCATTGCTAGAGTACAAGTGGGAGATCTGAGCTCTTCTATGACCTTTCATTTTTCATCTTAACCAGAAGTCTATGAATATTTTTGACTGAAAGGTAGGAAAAGTGGGTGTTAAAAACAACAGCAACAACAACAACAAAACAAATGAGTTCCTCTCTCTATCCTGCAGCTTCCTAGGTGTGCCTTGGGTTGGGGAAGGTGAGATATCTGGAGAGAGAGAGGGAAAAAGTTTTTCAACTCCTTTGAGCCTCAGCTATCCCATTTATATTATAGAGAAGAGAGATAGCCTTGGAATAATGGTTAGAGAGATGTCCTTAAAACTATGCCCCCAAAGTAATTCTTTAATATTGAAATTGCAATGCAGGTGCAAATCACTCCCTCACTGGAGACCCTACACCTATTTGTGGTTGGTTAAAAAAAAAAAGTAATGAGGTAGCTAGATGGTGTAAAGGATTGAACAATGGACCTTGACTCAAAAAGACCTGAGTTCAAAATCTGCCTGAGACACTTACTAGCAATGGGACCTTTGGTCAGTTGCTAACCCCCTGCCTGCCTCAGTTTCTCCAACTGTAAGCTGAGGATAGTAATAACTCCTGTGTCCCTGGGATCGAATGATCTATCATTTGTAAGTGCTTAGCACGGTCCTTGGCACACAATAACCTTGCTTCCTGCCTTCTCAATAATCCTTCCAATACCTACCTCCTCTGCTAGGCTGCTAGGAGGATCCAGGAGATAATTCATGTGAAAATTTTAGTAACTATAAAGTGCTACACAAACAGAAGCTAACCCCCTGCCTCCTTCCCACATACATGCTTCTGTGCTCTCATTTGTAGGATGTTAGGAACTTTTTTCAAATAGGCATTCTGCCAGACAATATTGATAAAAGGCTCTCAAATACAGTTCGCTCTCCCTGCTGCCAAGGTACGGCCAGCCAGGAAATACACACCTGGTGGGGTGGGGCTGAGAGACTGCACATGTTTCTGAGAATGATGGGAGGTCAGGATCACAAGCTGAGGAGTCAGAGCTGACCCTGAACTTTCCTGGGCCCCAACAAGGCATTTTGTCTTTTCATTCAAAGGAGCCGTAAACACCTTCCTCTTGCAAAGCTTGTTGGGAATTGGCCCTCCAGCCTGCAGTCAGGAGGGGGGCCTTTAGCATAGGAACTGAGGCCTTTGTTCTCCCCTATGATGGTCCCCCAGATGTTTTTTTTTTTTAATGAAGAGAGCTGAGAAGGTCAAGGGGAAGATAGACAAAGAGGTAAACCAAGTATAGGAAGGGGCAGCTAGGTGACTCAGTGGATAGTGTGAAGAAATTGGAGGTCCTGGGGTGAAAATCTGAACTTAGACACTTCCTAGCTGTGTGATCCTAGACAAGTCACTTAACCTAATTGGCTGGCCCCTTACAGTTTTTCTGCCTCAGTTCTAAGACAGAAGGTAAGGGTTTAAGTAAACAAAAAATAAACAAAAAAGCATAAAACCCCAAGCAGTGTAGGATAGAGAAAGAGTAATGGATGACTGTTGGAAAATCAGCTGCTGAAGGATGTTCCCCTTGCTCAGCTCAGTGCCTGGCACATATCAGGCAAATGAGTAAATGCTTCTTGAATCCAATCATTGAATTGATAGATGAAGTGTTCAGAGCATACTTCAGCCCCCACAATTCAAACTTACTGATCTCTCCTTAGCCCCTCTTAGGTGGCTATTCCAGTTCTGGGCCATGGCCCCAAGATCTGACGGGAAGAAATTTCCTCAGCAGCAATCTTTTTGATGAGGCCAGCCTTTGGCGGGGTCAGGAGTTAACAAGGAAAAGACTTAATCATTTTAATGCTTTCTAGTCCTCCAGAGTAAACCGTAAGCCCTGGCTTTCTCAGGGCACCCACCTCATCCACTCCCCCAGAGTCAGAAAATAACACAGAACAGATGATCTTTGGCTCTTAATTACTTTCCAAGGGAAAGTGAGCAACCTTCTTTTGGGTCACAGAGCCATGGGAGATTTATGATTCTTTGGGACAGTTTGAGACCCCGAGCATATCACTCCCCAGGCTCAGGAGCCTTGGGAAGTATCTATGAAGTCAGGAAAGAAGAGGCAGGCTGGGGGGCTGAGTGAGGTAGTGGGATGGAGTGGAAGGAGTTTGGTTTGGAGTCAGAAGAGTGTGAGGTCCTAGCTCTGCTTACTACCTGGGTGACCTTGGGCAAGTCACTGGGGAATGCCAATCTCACAGGACCTTGCTGGGCTTTGCTTTCCTTGTCTTTAAAATAAGGGGGTTGGACCTCAGGTTCCCCAATAAGTAAAATAAAGTCTACTAGGCAGCTTCTGAGTCCCTTCCATCTAACCATTTAGAGATGACTTCTAAATGTTCCTCCCAGCACTAAAACTATGGTCCTAGTGCTCTCCAACAACAGAACTTTCTGGGGTTCAGTGGAGAGAGAGCCAGGCCTGGAATCCAGAGATCTGGGTTCAAATTTGGCCTCAGATACTTCCCAGCAATGTGACCCTGGGCAAGTCACTTTACCTAATTGCCTAGCCCTTACTGCTTTTCTGCCTTAGAACTGATACTTAGTGTTGATTTTTAGATGGAAGATAAGGCTTTTTTAAAAAGAAAATATCACTTTCTATTTCCCCCTTGTGAGTTAAAGATTATTTTATTGTAACTATAAAACCCATATAGCTTCTTTTAGTGTGATGTATCTACGCGGATTAATTTATTTGCATAATTTAAATGATGACTTTAAAAATAGACTCTGACCTAGTTTGTGGCTGTTAACAAGCTCTTTTCCAATCAATCAATTAGCAAGCATTATTAAGTAGCTGTTGTATGCCAGATCTTGTGTTTGGTATTAGGGATATAACACCCCCTCCTCCCTAAATAAGCGAAACTGTCCCCATCCTTAGGATGCTTACTTACATTCTTTTGAAATAAAAATATACATACCATGTTAATATTTGTAACCCAGCTTTTGTTCAGTTGTCGTCCAACTTTTCATGACCTCTTTTGGTTTTCCTTGGCAAAGATACTGGAGTGATTTGCCATTTCCTTCTGTAACTTATTTGACAGATGAAACTGAGGCAAACAGAGTTAAGTGACTTGCCCAGGGTCACACTGCTAGTAGGAGTCTAAAGGACAGATTTGAACTCATGAAGATGAGTCTTCCTGACTCCAGGGCACCACCTAAGTGCCCCACAGACCAGATTTAGCTTGGGTCAAATCCTGCTCATGATGCTTACTACCTGTATGATCTTGCCCAGGGAAGGGCCAAGCATTTATTTAACACTTACTGTGTACTAGGCAGGTATGCTAAGTACTTTACAAATATGGTCTTGTCCTAGGTCTCACTTTTCTCATTTGTAAAATAAGAGGGTTGGATCACCTGGCTCCTGAGGACCTTTCCAACTCTGGATCTACAATCCTAAGCACTTAATGTTATTAAACAGAAAATAATATGAGAATGGTAAGAAGGAAGGACAGTAGCAGGGTAGAGAAACAGGGTCCTCCTCTTCCAAGAGGCTAGGAGTCTGGCCAGCCTCTGGTGACCTATGAGGAGTTAGGGTTTTGGATTAAAAAATGAGATAAATCCTTTTGTATGTGGAATAGGGTGGGGGAATTCCTAATTATATGAAGATGATAATTAAAACAATAGCTCTGAGAGCCTTGGGTACCTCTGGGTTCAGCTCCCAAAGCTGAATCTCCAGTTGGGATATGCGCCATTGTAGGGTTTTACAGCTACAATCATTGTCTCTCCCTCTCTCTCTCTCCCTCCCTCTGTCCCTCCCTCCCTTCTTCCCTCCCTATGTCAGAGACTATGTGCTGTTAGAAGTCTTCCGGCTTTATTGAGGGGTCATCAGAGCTTTACAACAGCAGCAGATTGGGAGGAGCCAGTCACAATAAACAGATTTACATGGATATAAACTAGACACTTTAGAACTCAGGACTTTCAAGACTTTGAGTGGCAGCCAGGAGTCTACTATTTACTGAAGGGATGAGTTTAAGAATTCATGGGGGCTGTAACTCTTAGCCCTTGATGATACTTGTTTGCTGACATACCCCAGGAATCGGTTGGGGTTTTTCCATCTTGGGTTTTATTTTTTGGTCTTTTTCTGGGTAACATTTTGATCAAGTGACTTGGGATAAAATTGTAGATGGTATCTTTATCTGATTTGTAGATGGTGCAAAGGGAGGAGGGATGGCTAAAGTACTGGAGATCAGAGTCAGAATCCAGCAAGAGTTCAACAGTCTTAAAGCAATTGTTTCTCAAACTTTTTGAGAGGTCTCAGAGCTCTTTACACACTTAAAATTTATTAAAGACCCCCAAAACATTTGTACATATTGATCATATCTATCAATATTCTCCACATTAGAATTAAACTTGATAGATATTGAAATACTTATTAATTCACATAAAAATGACATGATGGAACAATAGGAAAAAGTTAAAAGAAGCAACAATAAAGCATATGAAACCCATTACACATGATCATAAATAACTTTAATGAAGGATAACTATTTTCCAAAACAAAAGAATTAATGAGTAAATTGGCAATGTTGCTGTTTAGTTGTTTTCAGTCCAATCCAACTCTTCCTGACCTCATTTGGGGATTTCTTGGCAAAGATACTGGAGTGGTTTGCCATTTCCTTCTCTAGTTTTTTTTTTTTGACAGATGAGGAAACCCAGGCAAACAAGGTTAAATGACTTTGCTTAGGATCACACACAGAGGTCTTCATGCTTCAGGCCCCACACTGTCCATTGTGCAACCTAGTCTCATTGTTTTGCATATTTTGAAAATCTCTTTAATGCCTTGCTTACTAACTGCATTCTTATATCTGTTTCTCCATTCATTCTGCATTTGAACTGTTGCAATCTGTTGTTTGGAGGCTATGGAGATAGTATTGCTTCACACAGATTTGTAGTAGGGAGAAGTATTTTAATTGGCAAATAACTCCTTAGTATTATTGTGAAAAGTTTTGCCCCTGGAGGACACTCTAAAAGGGACCCTTCAAGGGTGTGGATTACATTTTGAGAACCTATTGGCTAGAACTTTTGGGTTGGATCTCAGAAAATGAAATTCAATATAGGTAAATGTAAAGTTATACAAGGGTTCAAAAAATCATCTTCACAAGTACAGGACAGGAGAGGAATGATTAAATAGCAAATTGTCTGAAAAAGCTTTCTAGAGTATTTTTAATGGACTGCAGACTCAAGTAGGAGTCAGCAGGCTGATTCAGTGGCCCAAAAAAGTAAATGTGATTTGGGGGTTGCATTAAGAGAAACAAAGGCTGTAGGAATGAGGAAGTAATAGTGCTTCTGTACTCTGCCCTCATCTAGGGTATTGTGTTCGGGCCTTGGACCCTTCAATTCAAAAAGAACATTGATAATCAGATCATTCTAAGAAGGCCAAAAAGTAGGCTAAGGGCCTTGAGTCTATGTCCTCTGTCAGTCAGTTAAAGGTACTGAACATATATGGCCTGAGAAGAGAACACCCTGGGGGACAATAGGTAGAAGTTAAAAGAAGCAAATTTGGGATTGATGTCTGAGAAATTTTCCATTAATTAGAGCTGCCCCAAAGCAGAAAGGGCTACCAGGAGATAGTGGTTTCCCCTCTTCAGAGGTCTTTATACAGAGGTTGGATGACTGTCAGCTAGGTTATAGTAGGGGGTTCATTTTAGGTTTTAGTTAGTTTAGATGGTTTGCCAAGGGCCCTCATAGCTCTCAATTCTGTGAAACTGTGAGTGTATCACCTTTAGAGTCCTAGTGAATTATTTTATTAGGAAATTTTGAAGGCATCTGAATAATAAAAATGACAACTTTTTGTTCAGTCATTCAGTCACGTCCAACTCTCTGACTCCATGGACCATACATAGCTTTCCATGGGGTTTTTCTTGGCAAGGATACTGGAGTAGTTTGCCATTTCCTTTTCCAGTGAGTCTTTTATTAATTATTATAATAATATAAATACATCAATAATACACTAAATAGATTTCAACTAAATGAATTATAAATTATAAATAAATAATATGACAACATAATGTAATATGATTAAATAATCATAGTAATGATAGCTCAAATTTTTGTAGAACTTTAAGCTATTCACAGAAATGTACATATTTTGAGTCTCTAAAACAAGCCTGGGAGGTAAGGTGCCATTAATATCCCCATTTTATAAAGGAAGAAATTGACTGTCGGTAAAGTTAAATGACTTATGGTCACACAGCTAGCAAGTATCTGAGATGGGATTCGAAGCCAAGGCTTCCTGGCTTCCAGGGCTTCAAGTCCAGCATCCTATGGCATGTATCTTCTTCTAAGAAAACCTCCACTTGTGTCAATGCTATCCATATGCCTGGGATATATAAACAAGAGGTACTAAATACATTTCAAATTTTTTTTTTGAGGAGAGGAGGAGGCGTGTAGTTAGGTACAGTGGTTACAACACAGGACCTGAAGTCAGGAAGTCCTAGGTTCAAATCCAGATCCAGATATTTTATATATTATTATAAATTATTATAATATGATATGATATGCTATAATATATAAATAATATAATATAAATAATACAAATAATATAATATAAATTATAATATAAATAATATAATATAAAATAATATAATATAATATAATATAATAAAATAATATAATATAAAATAATATAATATAATATAATATAATATAATATAATATAATATAATATAATATAATATAATATATATCATACCATATCATATTAATTATATTATTACATTACATATATATTATTATATTATATTATAACTTATTTTATTATAGCTATATTACCTTGGGTATGTCACTTAACTTATCTCTGACTCTCTTATCTCTGACTCAGTTTCCCCTAACCATAAAATGAGGATGATAACATTACTGACTTCTAAGGGTGGCTGAGAAGATCCAATGAGATCATGTTTATAAATTTTTGTGCAAATGAAAATTAAAACTTTGCAAACTTCAGAGTGCAATTATAGCAGTGGAAATCTCAGAAGAGCAGGGCTGACCAATACCTCTGAGATCACCCCTCCCCACTGCCTCATAATCCAGTTGTGGCAGGATTGTACCTCAAGACAGATACATCCAAGGCATTATATAGCACTTCCTCCCTTTTTAGTCCTTATATTTCTCAACATACAGTGATAGGCAATTAGGTGGAGGTTATTCAGTTACCCTAAGTTTCACTTCAATCAATAAGCATTTATTAATCTTCTACTATGCCCAAATACTATGCTAGGTTTGGGGAATCAAAACCAAAACAAAACAAAAATTCCTGTCCTCAGGGAGCTTCTGTTCTATTTGGGAGAACCTATATTCAAAGGAAATGCAAGAAGGTATTTGGGAATGGGAGGAGACACTGCCATCATTGAGGAGGTGGCAACTGAGTTGAGCTCTGAAGGGAGTTAGTGACTCTATGAGATGGAGGTGAGGAGGGAGGGCATTCTAGGGAGGTGAGGATGGCAAATGCATGGAGATCAGACATGGAAGGTCTTGTATGAGTAACAGTAAGGAGGCTCATCTTGCTGGACCAGAGTTTCTAAAAGGGATTTTGGAGCAGCAATCCTAAAAAAGGTAGGCTAAGAATGTAGGGAATATGGGCAAATTTAGGCATAAAACATAAGCCATTGAAAGATGAAGGGAAGGGACAGCACTTAGGAGGATTAGTGTTGTCTCCCTTCACCTCATTGGGACTTAAAACAATTCCCATCCCACAGCCTTCTCCAGGATTGCTGGTTCTCAGGATAGTGGGATAGAGGTAGGAGCCAGGGAAGGAGGAATTCTGAACCTGGAGCTGGAGGACCTGGTTTTGAATGCCAGCTCTGCTACTTAGTATGTCCTTTGACAAATCACCTCTTTAGACCTCAGTTTCCTCCTGTGTAAAATGAAGTGGTTGGACTAGATGACTTCTCAGGTCTCTTAAAGCTCTTATGGCCCTCCTATGGCCCTTTGCCTCTGAGGTGCCTTTCAGTCCCAAATAATAGCTAGGATTTTAGCATTTACAAAGTACTTTACATGTTATCTCATTTCATCTTCATAGCAGCTTGTGAGGGAGGTGCTATATTATTATTCCCATTTTACAGATAAAATAAGGCTGGGAGAGATTAAGTGACTTATAGGGGTTTCAAAACTAGTCAATATCAGAGCCAGGATTTGAACCCTAATCTTCCTGACTCAAGATCTAGTACTCTATCCACTATAACACCAAGCTGCCTAAAATCCAGAATGCTACGTAACCTGCCAGCCAGGACCCTTCTCTCCAACGCCCTTAGAGTAGTTCCCTGATCACATCAAGGCTTCCAAAGCCTTATAATGTCAGACACTTCCATCACCCAGCTTCCCTGCTCTACGATTGCCCCCAATCCTAAGCCTCAGTGGGCAGCTCATAAATCACAATCGATGATGACGATGATGATGATGATGATGATGACTCTGATGATGATTGGGGGGTGGGGGTGGGGGAGGAACAGCCCTCAGGGAACCTTTTACAAGAGGCCCTAGGTTGGCTGGACAATCCCCCCATGGGGTGCCTTTGCTGCTTTCTGGGGGCTCTGGTTTAAGACGCTCTTCTGAGAGCATTGTCTCCCAGTGCGATCATGCCTAGAGATCACCATGAATAGACCACAGAGATGGAAACCCTCTCCTTTCTAAGAGGATTTTTATTAGCTCTTCCGTCACAATATAGATGTCTGTTTATATTGGACCTGACTCTTGTTTGGGCACCTCTCAGCTCAGTCCTCATGGAACTTTATGGTCTTTGCCCTTTTCCCTAGACAAACTGGGAGCATCATCATTATCATCTGTTCAAGCCAAGCACGGCCACTTTTGTCCCTAGCCTAGGGTAAGGCGGTAGGCCTGTCCAGGAGCTCTTTCAAAAGACCAGGCCAGCATGCTGTCCACTGGGGCCCAGACTGTGGTTTATTGGGCTGCGCAGCCCTCACAGTAGACACTCGACTGTTTTCTTCCACTCATTCTTAGCCAGCCATCCCTTGAAAAGAAGACATTTACACTGTTCTCTTGGTTTGTCTGGGCCACTCCCAGTAAATTGATTGCTTCTACTTCCCTTGCTTCAGCCATACTGACCTCCAGTGATAGACAGAGCATTGTCCCGGCCTCTTCATCCCCCTTAGGATCTTAGCTACTAAATTTAGAAGATGCCCGAGTCTATAGCTTTTGTTTTACGAAGGAGGAAACTGAGGCTAATAGTGGTCTAGTGATTAGGTCACACAGGCATCAGCAAAACTGGAAATAGAATTCAGGCCCAATGATGCCAAATCCCATGCCCTTTTTATTGTTCAATTTTGCTTTTCAGTCTCATTTGAATTCAAGTCCCTAAAGCTGAATTCTACAAATTTGCACTCCACACTTTCTACCCATTGCTCTGAGAAAAAAAAAAAGTCTTCTTTATAAATTTACAGTGAAAAAGAGCATTGAAGCTGGGGTTGGAAGATATGGGTTCGAATCTTGGTTTTGCCACTTACTAGCTGTGTGACCTTGAATAAATAATTTTACTTCTTATGAAGGGCCCAGAAGCCCTTCAAGGACCCTTTCAGCTCTAAGTCCATGAGCCTTGCAGGAATCCCTGTTCTCATGGGTATCAAAACACTACGGAGAATTATGTAAACATGGAAAAATATTTTAAAAATAAAAAAAATTAAATTAAAAACAACAGCAGGGGGCAACTGGGTGGCTCAGTGGATTGAGAGTTAGGCCTAGAGATGGGAGGTCCTGGGTTCAAATGTGGCCTCAGACACTTCCCATCTATGTGACCTTGGGCAAGTCACTTTTTGCCCCATTGCCCAGCCCTTACAGCTCTTTTGCCTTGGAACCAAATACTCAGTACTGACTCCAAGACAGAAGGTAAGGGTTTAAATAAAAACACAAAAACAAACAAACAGCAACAACAACAACATAAACCACTAATAGAATTGGGACTAAAAAGACCTTGGTGGCTGTCTAATCTCATTTTGCAGATGAGGAAACTGAGTTCTAGGAAGATTAAGTGATTAATTTCTATTTACACTGGTTCTATGCATCAGTGGTGGGATTTGAACTTAGATCAGTGATTCCTTGCAGAACTTTTATACTACAAATACAACAGAAATGTGTGTTTTGAACCCCTTGGGTAATTTAGTATTCATTGAATGGACATCAGTATCATTGCGTCCGTGACTGTGAGGGTTTTGAATCCCCGAAGGAACAGACCTCTAGTGCTTTACTACATATATGCACTATGTATAATAATATATAAGCTCTATACTATTTTAAACATATAACATATATGTTATAAGACAAGAGCGATGGTGTTTTAAACGGGCATTTTTCCTTTAGATTTGTAACACAATTGGGAAATTATTGTTTGTTGTTGCTGTTCAATCTTTTCAGTCATGTCCACTCTTCAAGACCCTTTTTAGGGTTTTCTTGGCAAAGATACTGGAAAAGTTTGCTATTTTCTTCACCAAGGTTATTTTACAGGTAAGGAAAACGAAGCAAATAGGGTTAAGTGACTTTCCTAGGGTCACACAGCTAGGAAGTATTTGAGGTCAAATTTTAACTTAGGAAGATGAGTCCTCCCGACTCCAAAACCCGGGCACGCTATCCACTGAGCCACCAAGCTGTCCATTTATTCTTTTTTTTTTTTTTGAAACCCTTACCTTCTGTCTTGGAGTCAATACTGTGTATTGGCTCCAAGGCAGAAGAGTGGTAAGGGATAGGCAATGGGGGTCAAGTGACTTGCCCAGGGTCACACAGCTGGGAAGTGTCTGAGGCCAGATTTGAACCTAGGACCTCCCGTCTCTAGGGCTAGCTCTCAATCCACTGAGCTACACAGCTGCCCCCTGTCCATTTATTTTTAAGGTGCCATTAAACAAATTTTAGTGTGAAGCCCTTGGACCAACCAAGGGATTCACAAACCACTAAATGGAACCATTGCCCTAGGTCATAGGCTCATACATCTAGGGCTAGAAGGGAGCTTCGATTCCATCTGGTACCCCCATTCTAAAGATGAATAGCTGAGGACTCCGGAAATAAAGTGACTTCCCCAGAGTCCCATAGTGGGTACCTGGTGGAGTTAGGCTGATACTATATCAGAGAGATGTAGCTTATGAGTTCCTTCAAATATTACGGTGCCTTGGACTTAAATTGACCACTAGCAGAAAATTATGAAACCAAGAAGCTAGTAATGATACCTTACATTTGGGTAGAAAAATTGAATTTTCAAAGCCCTTTGAGAATCTTAAGACATAGGATAACAATAAAATATTGTTATTATTAGCTTTATGATAGAGACCTCAGAGGGTAGAATTTTGAAACTGGATTCAGGAAGATCTGGATTCAAATCTGGTTTCAGATACTTGCTAGCTATGTGACCATTGGCAAATCATTGAAATGGTAGTCTGTCTCAATTGCCTCATTTGTAAAATGGGAGAAAGAATAGCACCTACCTTCCAGCACTTTGTAATAATTAATGCGAATTATAAAGCACTTTTCAAACTTGAAGCAGTAAAACAAAGCTAGATATTCTTGTAATTTGTATTAGTTACAAACCTCATTTATAGCACTTTATATTTACAAAACATTTTCATATCTATTATCTCAGTTGATCCTTACAAATTCTGTAAGATAGCTAGTATAAGCATTGTCATTCCAGATGAAGAAATTGAGGCCACAGGAAGGATAAAAGCACTGGTTCCTGGTCACGCAGGAAATACAGATGGGAATCGAACCTGTCTTCTGACTCCATATCCAATTAATAGTTATAACTCATTGTCATGGTCCTTTATGGTTCGCAAATTGGCTTACATACGTTATTTCATTTGATACTTATTCTCAATATTAGCCCAGGGAGATATGTACTGAAGGTATTATTATGTCCATTTCATAGACAATAAGACTGAGGCTCAGGGTTGCCTTATGGCCCAGTGGGAAGAGCACTGGATTTGGCTTCAAAGGATCTGTGTTTAAATCTGCTGCCTATGAATCTTGGACAAGTAAGCTCACCAGTCAAATGAGAAGCCTGGAGTAGATGGTCTCTAAGGTTCTTCCCAGCTCTACATCTATGATCTCATGATCTTAAGCGGCTTACTCATGATCACGTTGCTAGGAAGCCTCTGAAGATTCAGATCTGGCTCTTCCTGACCCCCAAACACAGGACTCTCTCCACTATGCCCTCAGACTGCATTATCCATTCTTCCTTCTTTTCTGATTCTGTTTTGTCATCTTTTTCTGCTCTTACCGTCTGCTCCCTCTTCTTCTATTACTCCTTGAAATTTAAGGTGTAGAATCAAAGCCCCATCATCATTGCTGCCATTCATCATCATGGATCAGATGTGCATTGGGCTCCAAACCCTGGATCAGAATGGGACTATGGGTCATTTTGACCAATTGGTACATAACTGGCGGGCAAGATAGTCAGTTGCGAAGGTCTCCCCAGTAACACTCAATAAGACTGACTGACCCATGGGGAAACCATCTCCTTTCTTCTGTTCTTTAATCTTCTCCTCTTTCAGAAAGAACTCTGACCCTCCTCGGTATACATAGCAAGTTGAGAAAAAAAAAGCACACTGTCAATGGAAACGATGCCATATATCCTTTTTTTTTAATTAAAAAAATTTTTTTTTTAAATTTAAGTTAATTTAAATTTTAAAAATTTTAAGAGAATTTTATTGATATCTTTTATTTTAACATTGCTCACATTTCCCAATATATTTTCCCACCATTCATTGCCAGAGAGCCAGCCATCATTTAAAATTAAATATATATGTATATATACATATATATAATATATGAAAGAGAAAGGGGGAAAGTTCTACAAAAATAGTATGTATTTTAAAGTTTGCTATTCCATGCAGTGTTCCATGTCCATAGTCTCCTATTTCTGTAAAGAAGACATGGTATATACTTTTATTTTTATTGTTTTTTAAACCCTTACCTTTCATCTTGGAATCAATAGTGTTCCAATCCAATAGTTCCAAGGCAGAAGAGTGGGAAGGGCTAGGCAATGAGGGTTATAAGACTGAGATTAATATATACATTAATAGACATTATATATTGTGTATATTATCTATCTAATATTATATATATAACAGATATTAATATATATATACATATAGAGAGAGCGATAAGGTTATTTTAATCTCATTCTTATAGTGTTAAGTGACTTGCACAGGGTTAAACATCTAGGAAGTGTCTGAGACTATATTTGAACCCAGGCCTGGCTCTCAATCCATTGAGTCACCTAGTTGCCTCCATTGAATATTCTTTTAAAAAAATTATAGTTTTGTTTATTTTATTAAATGTTTCCCAATTATATTTAAAACCCTTTTAACTTTCATTTTAAAAAATCCTTACCTTCTCTCTTAGAATCAATACTATATTGGTTCTAAGGCAGAAGAGCAGTAAGGACCAGGCAATGGGGGTTATGTGACTTGCCCAAGGTCACACAGCTAGGAAGCATCTGAAGCCAGATTAACATTCATTCAAATTTTTAAAAATGTCCAAATTCTCTTCCTTCTTTATGTCCCTCCCCTGCCCCTTGAGAAGGCGAAGGATGTAATCACTTATATTTGAAACATAGTATATTCTTGAATTCTTGGTGATGAAACTTTTGGTTGTGGGGATCAAAGAAGTGATAATAACAAAATAACAGTCTTGTATAACAAAGAAGGAGGAGTTCAGCCAAGCCCACCACCCAGCAACCCATTGTAACAGTGTATCCCCCAATCATTCCCCTCCCTAATTCCCCCCCCCCCATCTTTCCTCTGACAGCAAGGAGGCATGTATCTTGCATCTTCTGGTCCTGAGACTGGCCATACCATTCATCAGCTTCCAGCCACCTTTTCTTCAGGGTGTTCAGTTACGTTTTCCGGCTTATTCCTTTGCTAGGCAGAGGTGTTCGTTTGCAACAGTTCAGTGTTTACATACAGTACTCCAGAAACCAAGCGTCTGTTGAGGACAAAGCGTGTTGGGGGGAAGGGAAGGGAAGGGAAGGGAGGGGGAGCCTCCTCCCTGGCTCCTTGAACAGCCATGAATAAGAGATTTTTATTCCCCAGGTGCACAGAACACGCTAGCTTCTGTTCACAGCCAAGACCTTGTTGATGGGCTATTCTTTCCCCTCTCACTGGTAACATTTGCTTTGATTTTTATGAGAAAACCAGTTTGTGTGCTTCCTTAAGAATCATTCAACTTCTGCCCTTGAGTCAAGAATGTTTAAAGTCTCAGCAGGTCCGTATATGCTTCCCCTCTCAGGAGCTGGCTCTCTGCTCCCTCACAGTGCCACCTCAGTTCAAAAAGGGTTTGGGACCTGGAACCAGCCCAGTGTTTGACTTGCTTTTATCTTTCAGACAGCTTTTGCTCCCAAGGCTAGGAGATTTTTAATCTTCTAAACCCTTTGCAAACACACATTCATTCTTGTCCCTGGAGGAGAGGAAATATTCCTACCTGCCAGGAATATCCTAATTTTAGGAGGAGAAAAGGAGAAAACCAAACCAAAACCAAGAAAATCCAACAAGCATTTATTAGTCAAATGCTTATGAACACCTACTATGCGCAAAGTCCGAAGGATACAGAGTTGAAAAATAGAAAAATAGCCTTCGGGAGGGATGAGGGAGATATAGCATGTACTAAGATAAGAAAATGCAAAGTCAATACAAAGGGATTTGAGAGAGGAAAAAAACATGAGGATGATGAGGTGGGGAGTGGTGGGGGTGAGGATCACCACAGGTCTGCCTAAAGGGACCCTGGGATTTTAAGAGACAGAGATGGGGAGGGAAGGAATTCCAAGGAGAGGACCACCTATGGAAAAGGTCTGGAGGTGGGAGATGGGCATCATCTAGGAGGTCAGTTTGACTGGAATGGGGAGTGTATGAAGGGAAGTATTAAGTGAAATTGAGAAGATGGATGCGAGTCAGATTTTGGAGATCCTTAAGTACTGATCTGAAGACCTTGTGGCTTATTCTGTGGCAAAAGGGAGCCTCTGAAGAATTTTTCAGTAGGGGAATGACATGTTCAGAGTTGTTGGCAGCAGTTTGGAGAAGAGATTTGAAAGATAGGAGGCAGGGTCACCAATGAGGAGGTTCATGTTATGTATAAGACAAGAGGTGCAAGGCCACGGATTATAAAGACATATGGCTCTCTGGATTTCTTCCCTCACAGAACTGCTGTCTAGAAATAAAGGTGGTACCACGCAACTCATGAAATAATCGCCAGATTCAAGGCAGCATGCCAGCATGCCAGGCCCTGGGTTACAAAGATAGAAATAGCCCCTACTCTCAAGGAGCTCGCATTCTCCTCCTGCATTCCCAAACTTCTTTCTTTCTTTCTCACTTGATACAATGAGAATTCTGCCTCTCTCTCTCTCTCTCTCTCTCTCTCTCTCTCTCTCTCTCTCTCTCTCTCTCTCTCTCTCTCTCTCTCTCTCTCTCTCTCTCTCCATCTCAATCTCTCTTTCTCTTTTTGTCTCTGTCTCTGTCTGTTGGTCTGTCTCTCTGTCTCTCTCTGCTTCTGTCTTAATCTCTCTTTCTGTCTCTATCTCTCTGTTTCTTTCCTGACCTCTCTAAGGAGAGTGGTTCCCATGAAATGAGTTATGAGTTTGCTAAATGTATTGTTTTCTCTCTAGACTGGTCAAAGACAAGCCAAGGGAGGAATCCCTCCCCCCTACACACTTATGTTTTGACTCTACAGGAAAGAAAACAGAAGCCGGCTTTAATTTATGGGCTCTGTTATTTCATTTTTGCAAAAAGTATTCTCCAGGCCATCCTCTCAACTCCCAGGGCCTAATTCCCCAATTTTCTGACTTTGCAGTGGTTCTGCTGGACTCGGCATGAGGTTAGGAACACAGAAAAAAAATGTGTGTGACAGTGTCCCAGCCTGTTGAGTAATGTTTACTCTCTTCGTGGTTGGGACGCTCACTTGAACTGGCAAAGGTCCACCTGCCCCAGGAACATTCCTGCATTATCAGGGATGGGAGATTGGTTTTGAAATGACAAGGGGCAAAAGGCATCCTAGGGAGATTCTGAGGGCAGCCTTCAGACCCTAGGTCACCTATTCTGATCCATAGGCTCTTGGGGAGGGAGGGAGAGAGAGAGAGAGAGAGAGAGAGAGAGAGAGAGAGAGAGAGAGAGAGAGAGAGAGAGAGAGAGAGAGAGAGACAGACAGACAGACAGACAGACAGACAGACAGAGAGACAGAGACAGAGATACAGAGAGAGACAGGGAGAGAAAGACAGAGACACAGAGAGAGTGGGGAGGGAAAGGGGGAGAGAGAGATGGAAAGAGACAGAGAGGGAGAGAGGGAGGGAGGAGGGGAGAGAAGAAGGAGAGAGAGACAGAGACAGAGGGAGAGGGAGGGAGAGAGACAAAGAAGGAGGGAGGGGAAAGGGGAAGGGGAGAGGGAGAGAGACAGACAGACAGACAGACAGAGACACAGAGAGAGACAGGGAGAGAGAGACAGAGACACAGAGGGGGGGAGTGAGAGGGGGAGAGAGAGATGGAGAGAGACAGAGAGGGAGGGAGAGAGGGAGGGAGGAGGGGAGAGAGAGGAAGGAGAGAGAGAGACAGAGACAGAGAGAGAGGGAGGGAGGGAGAGAGACAAAGAAGGAGGGAGGGGAAAGGGGAAGGGGAGAGGGAGGGAGAGAGAGAGAGAGAGACAGAGAGAGAGAGAGAGAGAGAGACAGAGAGAGAGAGAGAGAGAGAGAGAGAGAGAGAGAGAGAGAGAGAGAGAGAGAGAGAGAGAGAGAGAGAGAGAGAGTGAATTCTAGGGGAGAAACCTGGGCTCCCACCTTGCTCTTTGATTGGAGCTCAACCCCAGGAGTACCTGAACTGTTTTTCCCTCTGTTCCTTTTCAGACTCAGATTCTAGATGTAGTTTCATTGAGGCAATGGGAAGTAATGAATAGACTGCTTACCTTGGAATCAGGAAGATCTGGGTTTGAATTCTGCTTACTAGCTGTGGGACCTCTCTGAGCCTTGGTTTCCTCATCTATAAAATGAGGGGCTTGGACGTGATCTATAAAATTTCTTCCAACTCACATGGTTTAGTCCTTTGATTGTTGTTCCTCTATCTAAAATACCAGAGATTTTCCCCTCCCAGGTCTATCTAGTGCTTTTAAGGCACTTTTCTTCATGCAATCTCTTACTTCCTAAGTGCTGGAGAAAGGAAGGCTAGATGAGTCACACTTATTTTACAGAGCAAAATGCCAGGGCAAAGCAAGTTAGTGGAGGGAAATGCTAATAATTATGAGTAATACCTTCATTTTATAGATGGGGAAACCGAATCCTATGACGAGTTAGGGCAGAGTTAGCATCGGAATTGTTTAGCAAGTTCACTCCCTCATCAGTCCGTTGGCCCTGCTGTTTCTGGGACAAGGGCCTCTGTAACTCCCCTCCCACCCCTTCCTACCCCACTGAGAAGGAGGATTCAAGAGACTTGACACCAAATGCCTCATTTTTAAAAACCTTGAAACAGAGAGAAGTTAGTTAGGGTATAATCTGGAGCCTAAAGAAACCCTTCAGAAAGGGATCCTTGATTTTTTTTATTCATGGCAAAATAAGGAACTCTCCAATGTATAGTCTCCCCCATGCTAACTCAAGGTCTCATTGGGCTGTATTTATTTAAGCTTGGCCTTGAATGCCAGTTCAGTTCCATTTGATGGGCATTTTTCCTTTTTTTGGAGAGGGGAGGGGAACCCTTATTTTTGGCTTTAGAAACAAGACAGAAGGGCAAGGACTGGGCAAACAGGGTTAACTGACTTGCCGAAGGTCACACAGCTAAGGAAGAGTCTGAAGACAGATCTGAATCTGGGCCCTCCCGATTCCAGGTCTCCATCTACTAGTTGTCACCTAGTTGTCCTTACAGGTATCTTTCAATCACTTTCTATGTCTCAGACACTGTGCTAGGATCTGAGGATCCAAGATTTAAAAATTACTCTTAGCCTCATGGATCTTACAAAAACTGGGGAGATCTGTGTGACCCTGGGCAAGTCACTTAACCCCCATTGTCTAGTCCTTACTGCCTTGGAACCAATACACAGTATTGATTCTAAGATGGAAGGTAAGGATTAAAAAAAAAACTGGGGAGAAATGACAGGTACATATCAGGAGAGAACTAATATAAAATGTAATCATGGGACTAGCTAGGTGGTTCAGTGGATAGAGTACCAGGCCTAGAATCATGAGGACCTGGGTTCAAATCTAGACTCAGACACTTCCCAGTTGTGTAAACCTGGGTAAGTAAAAGTCACTTAATTCTGTTTGCCTTGCTTTTCTGTTTTATAGTTGTTAAGCAAGAGTTTTAAAAATAAATACACATATATTACATATATGTAATTGTGGGAATATTGAGAAATTAAAGGAAAGAGAAACAGAGAGAACTAATTATTAGAAGAACCAAGATAGGTCTTGCATAGCACAGGACCTTAGGCAGGAGGTATCTGACACTTTAAAAAATTGAATTGAATTATGAAACAGGAGATTTGAAGCTCCCAGGTATATTGGATTCTTCAAACTACCTGCTAGGCATGCTGGTAAATATTTAACAACTGGCTTTCTGAGGGAAAAATAATATATTATATATATATATAATATTAATATATTATTAACATTTTCATCCACTTCTCAAGTCTAGACAGTCAACCAGTAAGTCCTGATTTGTTACATTTACCGAGTCTGGAAATATAAATGCTCATACTGAAAATTTAATAACTGGCTCTGCCAAAATGTCCAGCTGTCCCTCTTGTCCCTTCTGATTTGAAACATGAATAGTTTAGGGTTACTTAACCTTAAATGCTGGTCACAAATAAACTGTCATCTGCCCCCAAAGTTCATTTTCCAGGGGTCAACTGGATACCTAACAATGAACTAGAGTGGCCATGACCTATCAGGAAAGGAAAAATACCTCAATAAGGAACTGCTGTTTTGTGAGGAGTAGTGTTGGAACTGGAAAGAATAGATTGGCATTGGAAGGAGAGGTCCTGGGTTCAAATTTTGCCTCTGATTATTGCTTAGTAGCTTTCTTCACAGACTTCAAGATCTATTTCTTATCTATAAAGAATATAATTCTACTCTTTGCCTTCCACAGTTGTGAGGATCTGGTCCATTTTGACAGGCATTCATTGAGTACCTACTATGGAAAAGGCACTGTCCTAGGTGCTAGGGATTTTGATTGTTCATTCATTTGAGTCCTGTCTACTCTTTGTGACTTTTATAGAGCCCTCCAGTGGTTAAGGACAAGGGAGGGTAAATTGTGGGTATCATGAAGCTTCTTCTGCCTTCCCAGGTTCACATTGGCCCTAGATAGTAGAAGAGTTCTCATCACTAAGAAGCAGCACACTACAGTAGAAAAAACCACTGGATTTGGAATTGAGGACCTGGGTTCAAATTCTGATACTATTATTTCTTGCCTGTGTGACTATAGATCTCTCTAGCTCTTGGCTTGAGTTTCCTTATCTGCAAATGGTAGGGCAAGAGGTAGGTGGACTAGATGATAGAAGGTCTCTTTCACCTCTTAGATCTATGATATTATGGAATCAGGAATATTAATCCAAGCTTTTATTCATTCGTTTATTCACATCATACTCCCTGAAGGCAGGTACTATCTTTCCCCCCCAATTCATATCTTTAGTGATTACCACAGCACCCAGCACATAGTAGGGGCTTATTAAATGTTTATTGAATTAAATTGAGGATTGCATTGCTTGGAGGGAGGAAGAAGATAGGATTCTACCATGTTTCTTTTTAGTTGCTCCTAAGACCATCATGGTGCCTTTTGGTGGGCTTGTCATCAAAGATTATGCTTATGTGGAAACAACTAGCTGATTCAGTGGTTTGAGAGCCAGTTCTGAGACAGGAGATCCTGGGTTCAAATATGGCCTCAGACACTTCTAAGCTGTGTGACCTTGGGCAAGTCACTTAACCCCCATTGCCTAACCCTTTCCACTCATGCCTTGCAACCAACACACACTGTTAATTCTAAGACAGAAGGTCAGAGTTGTTTTTTTTAAGATTAAATTTGTGAATTAAACCATTATGCTTTTCTATTTCCCTCACTTCTAATGCTTTCTAGGTCTGTGGAGTGCCTAAGAGTTTTGTTTCATCTTGCTCTAACCAATAGTTCTCTCCTCCCTCTCTTTGTTACCAAAACTACTCCCTGTGCTATGGGTTGCCTTTCTCTGCCAACCTTTGCTAAACACAAGCCCTGTTTTAAGTAAGTAATGGCAAGGATCCTTCAGGGTGCTGCGACTGCTTAATGGAGAGCTTACAAAGGAAGCTTCTCAGGTGTATAGAAAACTGCAGGTGTTTAATAAATGTTTATTGACCGACTAGAGGTTAGAAATAAACGCAGATCTGGAAGATGAGAGATCTTCTCTTCTGTGCTCTGCCTCCCTCTCACACTCCTGGAGAGCCAATCACATACTCCTTGGAGACAGGAATGACAGGACCAGCTGGTCACAAGCTTTATTTCTAGAAAAGGAAATTGGAGCCCAGAGTGGAGTGACTTAATAATTTGCCCAAGATTAGTGGCTAGTCCAGGGAAGACTTGGGCTTCCAATACAACCAGCCCAGAGAGGGTGCTGTCAATCTTAAAGCCCCTCTCTAGGAGCCAGAGCTGTGGTATTAGGGTTATTGTTGTTGTTGGATACTTCATCCCTCAGGCCAGTTGCTTTGTTTCTAATAAATGGTCCCTGTGTGTGTCTGGCCAGGAATCCCTTGTAAAGAAGGCTTTTGTTTCCTGTGGATTCCCTTGGTTAATTATTTTAAAATAAATAATTATGTAGCCTGTGGCAGGGGAAAAGCCTACCCATGACCCATATTTGATCGGCAAAGGGCTGGCCCTCTGCCTTCAGCCAAACTAAATAGGTTAAATTGAGACGCTGTGTTTGACTTGAAACTGAATCGATGATGCAGACAGGCTGGGAGGTAGAAATATGCTTGGCTCCCAGTGCTGTCACCACTCACTCCAGAGCAAAGTATCTTGGGGAAGCAAACAGTCTGTCAGAGCAAGGGGGGAGCGGAGGGGGAAAAAGAACAGAGGGAAAGATAGTTCTGAGAGTGGAAAGGGCAGGTGGAGAGTAGCAGGGATTTTGGGGGACCAAGCAGCAGTTCTCAGGGACCTTTGGGGAGCTGCTCTTCCTGCCAATTGAATTGGGAAACAGATTTACAATTTTAAGAGACTTTAGAGACCATTAAGTCCAGCTTTCTCATCTTACAGCTGAGGGAAAGGAGTCCTAAGAAAATTAAACGACTTAGCTACGATCTCCCAGGGAGTAAGTAGTAGAACCAGAAATGGAACCCCAAACCTAGAAATAGAAAACTCTACGGCTTTCCTATTATATTGGTCATTATTCCTATTCTTGTCGAAACAAGGAAGAAGACTTTTTCGTAGATAGGATTGTAGTCTTAAGGGTTCACAGAAGCCTTGGAGTCCAACTTCATTATTTTATATATGAGGAAACTGAGGCACAGAGAAGTTGAATGACTGATCCAAAGACACTCAGGCCATTAGTAGGATTATAGATTTAGAATTAGGAAGGACCTTAGAGATCATCTAGTGTGGACCTCTCATTCTTTTAAACCTCTACTATCTTAAAAATTTTTTTAAACCTCTACTGTCTTTAAATGTTTTTTACTAACTACATAGAACAATAAATTTCCATACAAGTTCTCCTAAGTTATAGGAGTGAATTTATATCCCTCCTTCTCTTCCCTTCCTTTCCCCTTCCTGGTGCTGGCAGGTGATTTGATCTAGGTTATACATGACATAATCATACAAAACATATTTCCATCTAGTTCATTTTTAAGTGAATAATCTTATAAAACCAAAATCCCAAAACATAAACCCAAATAAACAATTGAAAAACCGTATGCTTTCATCTGCATTCTGACTCCATCAGTTCGTTCTCTGGAGGTGGATAGCGTTCTTTGTCATAAGTCCCTCAGAATTGCCCTGGATCTTTGTATTGCCAATAATAGCTAAGTCTATCACAGTTGATCATCCCACAATATTGCTGTTACTGTGTACAATGTTTTCCTGGTTGTACTTATTTTATTTCACTCTGCTTCAGTCCATGAGGGTCTTTCCAGTTCTTTCTGAAATCATCCTGTTTGTCACTTCTTAAAGCACAATACTATTTCATCACCATCATCTACCACAATTTGTTCAGCCATTCCCCAACTGATGGACATTCCCTCAGTTTCTAATTCTTTGCCACCATGAAAAGAATAGCTATAAATATTTTTGCCTTTCTATCTTAGTAAAAACTCTAAGATAGAAGGATAAGGGCTTGGGAAATAGGATTGAGTGACTGGCCCAGGGTCATGCAGCTAGGAAGTAAGTGTCTGAGGTCAGATCTGAACCCAGGTCCTTGAGACTCCAAGCCTGGTACTCTGTCCACTATGTTACCTAGCTGCCCCTTGGACTCTTCATCTTACAGGCAAAGAAACTGAGTTGTAGAGAAAACAAGTGACATGCCTGAGCACCATGGGGAAAACTACATCAAAATAAAGAAAAAATGTATCTTTGTTTTAGGAAGAAATATGGAATCATGAAAAGAATTTTGCAGATTAATCCATCCTTCTTTCTGCCTGTTCAATGTTAGTCCCACTTCATTGTTCATTTATAGTATCATCTAAAATAGATGTTGCTGTAGATATAGATAGTTCTAGGCCTACATATAATAGCTTGTCTATCCAACTGCCTATATAGAGAGACCCAAAGGAATTTTTCATCCACTTGGTTTTTTTTTTTCTTTTTTGGTCTGGATGGTTAGGTCAAGCTCTTGTCAGTAGTTATACTTCAGAGGCTTTTTGTTTCATGGACTCCTTTTCCAAATAATATTCATCAACGTACAAAATAAGGCATGTAGGATTATGAAAGAAACTATTGCTATTTGAACACAGTTGTTGAAATATATTTTAAAAATAAACCAAGTCCACAAGCTCCAGGATAAGAAACCTTGCAAGGATGAGATGTCGTTTCCTAATCTTCTATCAAATCTCAAATGAGCAATGAATGGCAGGTCTGTCTGTCTGTGCTTTCTGGACCCTTGGTGAGGCCAGTCCTTGGTCTACTCCTGCCTCCAACTCTGTTCTTCTTTGTTTCTTTCTCAGGCAAGTCTTGGCTCTGAAAGCATGAACTTAGGTTAGTTTCTTCATAAGCTAGTCCTCAGCCCTCTGGGTATCCCATTTTCTTCCTTGGAGATTCTTCCTTTGCTTTGATTTCCTTGAGCAAGAGGGAAAGTAAAGGAGTGGTAAACAGTCTGTGGTTCACCCTCCTTTCTTGAACAGAATTGAGTGCTTATAGACCCAATCAGAGCAGACAACTAAATATCCACCCAGCCTGGGTCCGTCTCCTTCCCTTCAGCCAAGTGCATCTTCCCTTGGGACCTGGAAGCCAGCCAATTGGGATCCCCATCTAAGAATGTGAGTTCCAGAGTTAAAGACACACCTGCAGCTGCATCCCTGTCTTCTTGCTATGTCTTTCCCCCTTTGGCCCAGCCAAATCATCCCAGGTCTAAGACAGAGCCTGGAGTGGAGGAGAGATGTACGTTGGCTTGAGAGCTTTGACCTGGCCTCTGATATGGTTTGCCATATCTTCTTGGGCCACACATGCAACTTTCCCACCAAACTTTCTTTTCCCTATCAGGAAATAGACCCATTCCCTCTTTCCCACCCCCAAATACCTAAGATTCTTCTCTTGGCTGAAGAACTAACACTAAAAAGAGATTGCCAGTCAACAAATCAAATCAACAAGCTTTTATGAAAGGCTTACCATATACTCAATACTTTGCTAAATTCTGGGGATAAAAAGAAAGGTTCTTGCCCTCAGGGAACTCACATAAAGAGGAAGACAATGTATAAACAACTGTGCATCAATGAAATATATACATGGGTGGTTTGGAGTAGGGATGTGATGGAGCTAGTTTGAATTGACTCAAGAGCTGATCGTTAAATCTTCAACATTTATCCCATGGTAAACACTACAAATCAGGGCTTGATATTTTGCTTGCTTAGACTTAAGAAAATGATGGAGAAAATGTTAATTATGCAGATTAAATTTAAAAGTGAGTTGTGTGTATACAGCCCCCCTCCTCCAGCCTCAGGGCCAGTCATTAAATATTTACCAGCACACCTCTTTCTGATTTAGGGGTAATTTCAGAGGGGCAGCAATACAATTAAGAAGTTAGAGCTAGAACACTACTAGGAAGGAGTCAGGCAGATCTTGCCTTCTAGAATCTGAATACAGGTCAGATTCTCCATCAGTCAGTCTTCCACTCTATGGGTAGGAAGTGTTGACTATGAGTTCAAGAACCACAAAAAAGTAGATTCCAAAAGTGTACCCCCGACTAAGGAGGATACTAAAGGATCACTGTCAAAGCTTCTGCAACCTAAAGGCACAGCTGTGACAAGGAGCAGAACCAAAGAGGAGGTCATCACTACCAAAGCAACTTCCTGGAAGGGTCACTAAAAGTTTGGGGATTGAGGAAGTGCATCAGCTTTGTTTTCTTCTCAGGGCACCCCCTGAAAACAAGGCTGGGACCATTGACTCAGATGTTCTGAAGTTTCTAGAGGATGTTCTAATGGCCCATCACCTGGGCTTCTGTTGTCTTCCAGGAGTGAGATACAGCCAGCCGGGGAACAATGAGGTCACTTCCTCCTCTACCATCAACCACCATGGCAACAACGCCATGGTGACCAGCCAGTCGGTTCTCCAGCAGGTTTCTCCAGCAGGCCTGGACCCCGGCCACAGTCTCCTCTCACCTGATGGTAAATTGGTGAGTACACCTGGGCCATTGTAGCACTAGGAGCTGATAAGATAAGAGGCAAAACAAACAGGACTTCTCACAAGGCCTACCTTAAACAATGAAGCATTGTAGCCCAGCGAAAAAAATCAGGGGCTGTTCACATTTGGAACGGAAAGGCAGTGCTGTGTGACCCTGTCTTTGGCTGGTGGAAGAGGTGTTCGGTTTGAACCCAGCCAATAAATCTGACAGAGAGCTGCTCTCATTTTATTGATTGAATGCCTCATAAAGGAACAGAGCGGGTGGGACACTGTTTATCTTTTGCTTCTGATGACATTCACATTGATAAAACTCATGGGGTTCATGGGGTGGTTGGCTTCTTTTTTTTTTTTCTTTTTGAATGCTCCAAAGTCAGGAGTTCGTACCCAGAAAGCATTTCATTATGAAACCTATCCCTATTGCCCCCTGACTCCCATCCCCCTTTCCCTGTTTGCTTCCTTCTTACTACCAAGAATGCAGTGGATAGAGATTTAGAGCTGGACTTCCAAAGGGGGTAAGAGGGGCCTTTTATATAGGCCTGTTGGATGGCATTTTTGGTGGACTGGTGTCATCATGTGGCTCAGTAGGAAGCCTAAAGCAAAATGGCAGGAGGGATGTGGTATTGTCAGTTTCCTCTTCAAGCAGATCTCTTTGTGGTCTTTGGTAAGAGCTTAATCTCTAGTTCCAAAAGGCCACATCAGAAATAATTATTTGATTCAATTCAAAGAATATTTTTTGAGTTCCTACTAGATGCTGGGGATACAAAGCCAATGAGTAAAATTGTCCCTGACCCCAAGGGGCTTACATTCTACTTGGGGAGGATATAGCATGCACACGAATGGGTCACTCCAGTGCTTTCTTCTAGTTGAGATGAAACAAGTTTGAATTTCTGGGTGACTGAGAATCCCTATGGGCCCCAGAGAGCACGAGATAATTAATAGAAGTACGACACTTTTGGAGCTTGGGTCCGAAGTGGAAAATTCATTGCTTGGATCAAGCTCTGCTTGTGTTTTCAAGGAAGGAGAGAGCCCTAGGCTCTTAGTTTCCACACTAAAGGTGGAGCTGGTGTACACTCCCCAAAGCTGCTGCTCTCTTCATCTGAGCACCTGACAAGAATGGGAGGGGCATCCACGTTCATATGCCACACCAGACCTTGACACTTGGGTTGTGTAGGCAACATAGGAAGGGCAGGTCACAGGTGATTGGCTGCCTGGCTTCCTGAAGGAAAAACAGCATGTGGTTTCTGTTGGCGTGAGCAGGCTTAGCCAGTACTAGTTTCAGGGAACCAAGGGCTGCTCTCCCCAGCTGAGTACTCTTCAAGGAAAGTACAAAGGTGCTTCCTGCCCCACCTACCCCCCCCCCCCACCCTTCCTTTCCCCTGGTCCTCTAACCCATTTCATGGCTATAGTTCATCTCTTGAAAAAGACCCTTCTCCACAAATCCAACTTACAGGGAGTGACGCCGGCTAAAACCTTGGAATTTCTGCTAGGTCACTTTGGGAATGAAATACCCACTAGCTAAGACCCAGTATGCTCTGGTGAAGATCTCATAGAGAGGATTTCTCCATTGAGGTGACTTTCCCAAGTCTCTGAGAAGCCCACGGAAACTTCATTTTGGTGTTTGCTTGTGGCTCCTAAACCTCAGCTTCTGCCCGAGAAGATAGCCATAGGGGAATAGACCTCTTCTAAACTTGCTTGCTTCCTTCTCCTCTTCCAGGCAGGGACTTTCTGCAGAGCTGTGGGAAGAGAGAAATGGTGCTAAACACATGATTAAGCTTTCCTTGTAAGGAGGTCTCTGATAGGGCAATGGCAGGCTGGGTTTTCTTTCCTATTCATGAAGAATATGAGATGCCCAAAGACAAGAATCTAGAGCATTCACTAATAGCCGGACGCTCCATCTTACATCAGTGCATTGATGGTTTAGACAGAAGCACACCACCTGAAAGAAACAGAGAGGCTCTTTGGTAATAGTGACACTGGGCTATATTTCTCAGGAGGGCGTGCAGGGGTGTGCCGGTAAATGTATAACAGCCGCATCTGTGAGGGAAAAGGTTGTATACAGGATGTACTTTTGAGTTTGAATTGCATTATTAACATTTTCTCCATCACTTCATTAAGTCTCTAGGCAATCAACAAAACAATAAATCAATACCTGACGTGTAGAGTTTGCCAATTTCTGAGGTATACGTGCTCATGCTGAGAATTTAACAATAGGCTCACTGATTTGAGCTGGCTCTAGCACACCCCTGACAACATGCCCTTTGAGACCTTTTCCGCAGTAGTGGATATTGAGACAATGTGGCATAGGCAGTAGAGGGTTGGGAATGGTGTGGCCAAGACCTGGGTTCAAATCCCATCTCTGACACTGGTGAAGTGACTTTAAGACGAGTCACTTAACCTCTGTACCTCAGGTAGAAACCTAAGAATTGCCTATTAAGTCCTAAATGAGTTGCACTGGAGGAAGGAACTCCCCATGCTGACAAAATCACAGATCCTTTGTGTTGATCCAACCATGTATGGTCTGTTATTCAGTCTCCTTTGTGACCTTTGGCAAGGTTAGAAATCATCATCAGAGAACTGTAGAACAAGGAGAACACAAACTTTCATGCTGAGGATCTCCGAGTACCCAAAAAGCCTAATTGTTTTCTTCAGCAGTTCACCGGCCTCCCATCAACACCACTAGCAGAGGGAAATAGGGGAGGGAAATTATACTTTTACAGTAGCAGAAACAGAGGCAGAGTTCAGGCAGAGTACACTAGCTTTCAGATCCGGTATTCTTTTCACAAGGCTGGCATATTTTTTTTTTCCCCTCACAATTTAAAAATCCAACCAGGAAAAACAAAACCGATAAGTTGGGAAGTCTCCTGTCCCTTCCTTGACTTTCTCAAAGGCTCAATGCTATGGAACTGGCCCAGTCCTGAAACAGGTTGTGTGTGTGTGTGTGTGTGTGTGTGTGTGTGTGTGTGTGTGTGTGTGTGTGTGTGTGTGTGTGTTTTACGACTCTGACATTTCAAAAACAAGTCTGGCAAACAGGCTGGTTCTCTCTCGTTTGATGTGGTCAGAATTCTTTCTGGGTCATGTGACAACGAGCTCATTTCTTGATGCTCAATTTAAAAACACAAACAAACCTGTTTTGATTTTTTTTTTCAATTTTCTTAATTTAACCTTGGAAACCACTGGCTTGGCTGGAATGGCAGCCTTGGCATACAGTAGCTTACCTGGTACTCATAGTATATAACCTTTGAACTTTAAGGACTCTCCATAATAGGAGTGTCCAGAAAGAAGGCTTGGCTGACTTCTAGTCACATCTTCCACCCATTTATATGCCAGGAGTCTCAGTGTCTTCACATTAGTTTGGGGAAACCTGATCAACCAATCAATAAGGATTTATTATGAGAGGCAATGTGGTATAATGGTTAGTGTATAAACCTTGGAGACCTGTGTTCAAGTCTTTCCTCTGACACATACTAGCTATCTGAAACTAGGTAAATCAATTAATTTCTTAATACTCTGGGAAACCCTTGAAGACTAAAACTTGAAGTGAATATGTTTTTTGTTTGTTTTTATATTTTTGGAAAATTATTTAATTAGGTAATTTAGAATTTTTTCCATGGTTACAAGATTCATGTTCTTTCCCTCTCCTCTCCCCACCTCACTCCTATAGCTGATGCTCATTTCCACTGGGTTTTACCTGTGTCATTGATCAAGACTTATTTCCATATCGTTGATATTTGCATTAGGGTGATCATTTAGAGTCTACATCCCCAATCATATCCCCATTGAATCATGTGATCAAGCAGTTGTTTTTCTTCCATGTTTCTACTCCCACAGTTCTTTCTCTGGATGTGGATAGCAACCCTTCTCATAAGTCCCTCAGAATTGTCCTGGATCATTGCATTGCTACTAGTAAAGAAGTCCATTATATTCAGTTGTGCCATAATGTATCAGTCTCTGTGTACAATGTTCTCCTGGTTCTGCTCCTTTCACTCTGCATCAATTCGTGGAGGTCTTTCTAGTTCACATGGAATCCCTCCAGGTTATTATTCCTTTCAGCACAATAGTATTCCATCACCAACATACAGTTTGTTTAGCCATCCCCACTGGAAGGGCATCCCCTCATTTTCTGATTTTTTGTCACCACAAAGAGTGTGGCTATAAATATTTTTGTATAAGTTTTTTTTTCCTTATTATCTCTTTGGGGTACAACCCCAGCAGTGCTATGGCTGGATCAAAGGGCAGACAGTCTTTTATAGCCCTTTGGGCATAGTTCCAAATTGCCCTCCAGAATGGTTGGATCAATTCACAACTCCACCAGCAATGCATTAATGTCCCAACTTTGCCACACCCCCTCCAGCATTCATTACTTTCCTTTGCTTGAAGTGAATATGTTGACCTGATTTGGAAGAGGGAGCTCCTTTTTTCTGGGAGCTCTCTATACCAGTGAAGTTATAGTCCCTCCCCTCTCCCTCATATGCCAGGTGCTATGCTGTGATTATGGGGATGCAAAGTAGAAAATGAAGCAGTTCTTGACTTTAGGGAGCTTACATTCCTTTGAGGAAAACAACATATGTGTTTGTATACACATGTATCTATATCTTGCTTTATACGTATTTATATATACATATAAGTACACAACACAAACGTGTATGTGTACACATATGTATATGCATATATGTACATAATGTGTATATGTGTGCACACAAACATATGCATATATGTAAGTACATATACGCATATGTGTATACATGTGAATATATACAAAATAATGACAAAGATTGATGTCTATGTATGTTTTTAAAGAGTATATGGACCAATATGTTTTGTATGACAAAAATAAAATTTATAAAAAGATAAAAAAGAGTATATGGGTCAATCCAACCCACAGAGATTTGGGCACACGAGAAAAAAAGATGGAAAAAGGTTTGCTTTTTTGCCATTGTCAGTACTGCCATGCCAACTTGCCAAAACAAACAAACAAACATGACTATGGTTATATTTCTGAAGTGTTAGTGGGAATGGAGAGAAGAATTTGAGAAAAAGGTAATGAAATATGAGGAAATTAAAGATAAGCGAAAATTGTGGGAGATATCTATGGGTTCTTCTTCCTACCCACTAATCTTAGGGCCAGATGTATAACTGTGCTTTTCTCTCACCCAGCCCACCTAGTTTATAGAACCAAACTTCAGGGAAGTAGAATCTTGTAGAATGTAATCTTTCTGAGAGCAATGGCTAGCTTTCATTTTTTGATTTTGTGTCCCCAAAGTCAGGTTCTTTTTTTAATAGTCCATACCTGTGATTTCATTGGGTTAGCAACCTTCCAATGAGAAACCACCATCTAGTAATGCTATTGGGCAACTGTTCTTCACCATATAGTTTTAGAGAGCTGCCTGGAAGCCCTAGAAGGGACTTAGGTGATGTGCTGAATAGCTTGAATAACTTGGAGTTGGGATAGACCTAAATTTGAATCTTCCCTCACACATTTCTAACTGTCTTCAAGTAACTTAAGCTCAGCCTCAGTTTCCTTATCTACAGAAAGAGTATAATAATAGCATCTACTTCCCAGAGCTGCTTTAGGACCAAATGAGAAAATATTTGTAAACACTTAACACAATGTGTAGTGCATAAGTAGGTGTTTAATAAATGCTTGTTCCCTTCCCCCTTATTAAGAGGTGAAATGATTGCCCAGGCAGTCACACAAATGGTGTTTCAGAAGTGGAACCGTGATTCAGGTTGTCCAAATTTCCAAGGTTCTCTCTACTATGCCATATTGTTTTGCACACAGTAGATGCTTAATAAATATTTTATTTAATTTGATGGGGAAATAATTCTATCATTTTAACCATATCTAGAAACTTCTTAATTTTTTTCCTATCCTCTACTCCCATCCTGGGTAGACTATGATTTTTTTCAAAGAAGAAATAAAAAAAAAATTTTTTTAGGAAATCTTTAGAAAGTGTCAGTGATCACTGGTGCGACGCTCTACCTGGGAGCTCTAAGTGGCCAGCAAGTTGTCTCTCTTGTCCTACCCTCCATAGCAGCCAAAGCTAGGGATCCCCCTTGGATACCATATTGAAGGGCAGGACTGAGGCATTTAGTTCAATGATTAGAACACAATAAGCATGTAATTAAAATGCTTTTGTATTCATTTATATAGCTGTTCCATTTCTCCCATTCCCCCCACCCTGTCCCCAATCACACTGTAGTCAAATCCTTCATTTTAATTATTTTTCTTATAAAATATAACCACATTTTCCCAACGATATTCATACAGGACCCTAATGTTTGGGGTTAAGGCCTGAATCAGGGCAGATCTGGGATGCCCATCATTCCCAGTGGCAATAAGGACTCTTGGGCATGAGAATGACTCAATAAAATGGAGAGTGAAGGGCAATTTGTTGAATGAACCATAAAGTCGTGTTTTGCTCTATTGGTTTTATGCATTCTTTGCTTCCTCCGGTTATGCCATTTTTTTCTCTCTTCTGGCAGATCTCCGTCTCAGGAGGGGGCTTGCCTCCCGTCAGCACCTTGACGAACATCCACAGCCTATCCCACCACAACCCCCAGCAATCTCAGAACCTCATCATGGCGCCCTTGTCAGGAGTCATGGCCATTGCACAAAGTAAGCTGCATTCTAAACTCTTGGGGTGTAGAGAGAGGGTTTGGGATATTCACAAATGTCTATATTATTCCTTTCTCCCATCACACATCACATGACACTGAACCACTGGGATGGAGGTGCCTTAACTTCAGTTAGCTTCTGTTGGTCAGTAGGAACTAGAGCTATTTAAGCTGGAGAAAACTAGGTAAAAATCAATTACCTTCAAGTAGGATGATAGATTTAGAACTGGAAGGGACCTCAAGGGTCATCTTTTGTCAAAAGTCCAACCATCTTTTTATAGATGAAGAAACTGAGGTCTAGAGAGGTGAAGTGACTTTTATCAAAACTGTAGAGATTTAAGAGATCTCAGAAGGACACCTACTTATAGCACAGTGGATAGAATACCAGGCTGGTAATCAGGAGGACCTGGGTTCAAATCTAGTCTCAGGTACTTCTTAGTTTTGTGACCCTGGACAAAACATTTAACCTCCATTGCCTAGCCCTTACCATTATTCTGTCTTAGAATTAATAGTAAATCAGAAGCTAAGGGTTTTGTTGTTGTTTCTGCTGTTGGTTTTTTAAAGAGAGACAGAGATCTCAGAGACCATTTAGTCCTCTGGTTCCCAATAAATTGTTTTGTTTTGTTTTTTTATACCTTCCATCTTAGAATCAATACTATTTATTGGTTCTGAGGCAGAAGAGTGGTAATGGGCCATGGCCTTGCCCAGGATCGAAAAGCCAGAAAGCATCTGAGGTCAGATTTGAACCCAGGACTTTCCATATCTAGGTCTTGACTTTCAATTCACTGAGATCCTAGCTGCCCCAATTTCCCAATTTTTTTTGTTCCAGGAATTCCTTTCAACAATAACAACAACAAAGATGTTGTGAACCCCCGAGAGTATATAATTTACCCTGAATAATAACCCAGAAAGTATATAATTTAATATACTTACATAATATTCTGTAATCATATTTTTGCTTAAGATGCCATTAAAGAATTTTTAGAGTGAATCTTTTAGACCATCTACCCCAGGGGCTTTGTAGACCACTAAATGGGAATCAATGATCTGGTACAGCATTGGTGGACCTTTTTGAGATCATGTGGCCAAAATGCATCTTCAAGCTTCCAATAAGCCCCCCCCCCCACATTATCCCAGAGAGCAGAGAGAGGAAGTGCTCACATTGGACTGTTGGACAGAGGGGCATGGCATGCAAAAAAAAAGTCCTCAGATGTGGGGGAGAGGGGGAACAGAGTAGTCCCCTCCCCAGCATGGTGGGGCATGTGTGCCATGCCTTCACCAATAAGGATCTAGTGGAATCTTTTGTTTTACATATAAGGAAACTGAGGTTCAGAAAAATTAAGTTATTTGCCTATAGTCACTCAGTAAGAAACAGTAGAGAAAGAATTTGAACTCAGGTCCTTAGCCTCTAAAGTCTCTCTATATTGTGACATTCTGATGAGTGTGTGAAATATTTTTACCAGGAGGTGCTAACATTTGTCCTCCATGTTTACACAGAGCATTAGGGGAGATAAGGTTCAAATTAAAGCAAGGAACTATGTTGCTTAAACTTAAGGGTCAATTTCTAGAGTGTTAGTGATAGGACAATCATGTCCTATGCCATATCAGGGCATGACTAAGAGAGATCATAGCATTTTCCCCTTTCGAGACCTTTAAAAGGGAAAACAAATGTCCATGTGCATCCATCCTTAAGAGAACAGAAGGTTAGAATTCTTTCAAATTCTGTGATTCTAAGATTCAAGAGTAGGGGTTCTAACCTTTATAGGTATCCAGGATCCCTTTGGCAGTCCACTCCATAGGAGCCTGTAAACCCTGTCTCCGAATCATATTTTTAAATGCATAATGTTATAATATAGCACTATAATGTAGTATACAATATTATTGGCAATATAATAATAAATCGCTATAATGACTAGCACTCATATAGTACTTTAAACCTTTGAAATATAACCAATACTTTTTTTAAGTTTGTGGGTTCAAGATTAAGAATTTCTTGTCTAGAACTTTTTCTGCTATCTCAGAAAGAGCGTCATTTCAAGGGTAGATGAAATGTAGAAGCAGGTTGGGTGTACACAGGCCACCTAGAAGTACTGACTAACTACCTAATATATGTGGTGTTTTCATGGATAAAAATCTGGCTCCTAAGACTAGATGATCTGAGTTCAATTCCTCCTCTCTTACGGTTTCTTTGTTATACACAGAGAGATCTTGGGCTCTAGGCAGCTCTCTTAAGCTGAACAGATATCAACTGGCATTTGAAAAGTTCCCAATAGCAATGAAATCAGAGATCTGGTACTGGATCTGGGTTCTATCCCAGGTCTGTTACTAATAAGTTATAGAATCTTAATCAAATTTGTGGGGAAGAGTGTCAGTTTTCTCCTCTGAAAAAAATGAGGGTCTTGGAATAAGTTCTTTATAAATACCTTTTATTTCTAGGGATCTATGATAACTTCTTCCTTTCTGTGCCATTAACACAATCCTCCTCTCCTCCTTAAATCTCCTCCATCACCACACCCTGTGCAAGCATGAAATTGCCTTATTTCACAATAACATCATAAGGCAAGGGTAGTTAGGTGGCACAGTGAATAGAGTGCCAGGCCTGGAGTGGGGAGAACCTCCGTTTAAATTTAGCTTCAGATACTTCTTGGCTGTGTGACTCTGGGCAAGTTACTTAACCTCAACTGCCTAGCCCTTTCTCTTCTGTTTAGAGTTGTTACTGGGTCAGAAACTAAGGGTTAAGAAAACCTCATCAAGCCAAGTGGCCAAATTCTAACTGAAAAACTATAAAATCCCCAAGAATTTTCAACTGATCAGCCATTTATATAATATTGTTCTTGGGAAGCTGACCCTTCTCTAATACTGCTTTGCCTAACACTATGCTTTGAAGAACTAACTAGCACTATTAAGTAGAGTGTGCTTGGACTTCCTGACCTACCTTATCCCCCAGAATTGTTTTGTTCTTGGCTATTAGTTACTTAACTCTGTCACCCCACTCTGACCTGTAGTGCTGATCTAGATTTCTTTTTAACTTTTCTTTTGTTTACTCATATTTTATTCTTAGTTGTTCCCCTCTGTCCAAATCAACAAACGTTTATTTTCTCTTCCTCTCACCTTTTTCCATCATTGAAAAAAAAAAGAAAATAAAACCAAAATCCTTGTGTGCATAATCAAGCAGAACAAATTACTGCATTGGTTCTGTCCAAAAATGACTCTACCTCTTGAGCCTGTCACCAATCTGTTAGGAAATGAGTAGCATGGCTCATTATCGGTCTCCTGGAGTCATGGATGGTCATTCCATTGATCAGAGTACTTATGTTTACAAAAGTTGTTTGTCTTTATAATGTTGTTATTGTATAACTTGTTCTTCTGGTTCTGCTCGCTTCACTCTGCATCTGTTCATGCAACTCTTCTCAGGTTTCTCTGAATCCAGTCCTTTTATCATTTCTTGCAGGGCAATGATATGTAATTTATTATATTCATATGCCATATTAATTACACTCGCAGACTATAATCTGCTTAGCCATTCCCCAATTGATGGCACCCACTAGTTTAGAGATCGTTACCACCACAAAAAGTGATGCTATAAATATTTTTGTACATTTTAATGCAGATTTAAAGAAAACATTTGCATGCATGCTTTGGATTTGGGGTCAAGGCACTCATATTCAGATATTGGTTCTGCTGTTTACTATATTTATGACAATGACCAAGCCATTTGATTTTTATAGTCCAAGTAGTGATATCCATCTCTGGACCAGAGGGTATACTCAGTTTTGTGATCTTTTTTCTCTGCTCTATCTTTTCTCTCCTTCTCTCCAGATAGGTTTATTTATCTTTTCTCACCAAGTAGATCTAACCTATATATTCCCTTCACTGTCTTCACATGTGGCATATTGAGCCCAGATAACAGGGGAGAGAGGGGAAGTGTGAATAAACATAAATATAGCACCTACTATATGCCGGACATGATGCTGAGCAATCTATATTTATTAAGCTTCCAACAACCCTGGGAAGTAGGTGCCGTTATTCTTCTCATATTAAAATTGGGTAAATTGAGGCAAACAAATTAAATTACTTTCCCAGGCTCACACAATTTATTCATGCCTGAGATTAGGTTGGAATACAGATAATCCTCACTCTTGGCCCAGCAACACCTAAGAAATGAACGTGATTACTCCTGAAATGGTTGATTCAAAGACATGTTGGTATTGCCCCCTTTTCCTCAGCTACTTGGAAATCCATGATTTTTTTTTTAATCAGAGGGAGATTCAAATGGGAATCAAAGGAATCTTTGAGAAACTCACCATATAAAAGACTATAACCATGCAGGGTTTTCCCCTGAACCATCTCCTGAATTATGAAATAGTTGGAGTCAAAAAGGTTTGCATGTGTCAACATTTGGCCTTTGAATGGGGGATCTAGGGCTTCAAGCCATCCTGCTGATTTGAGAAGTCTTCCCTAGAGGACTTGTGGCTATAGATAAGCCATCCCAATTCCTTTTATAAAAAAATTCTCTTGATTCAAGCACTACCTAATACTGATTTCAGTCTGTTCTCAGTCTTGTTAATTTTCCTTTCTGTTTTCCCCAGGTAGAGTAGGGAAGAGAAATTGAAGAAATTTGGATAGAATGACCAGGAACCTTTTGCCATTGCTACTCAAGGCCACCCTCTGTTCCCTCATTAGATTTATTCATGAAGTTCTACGACTGGGGTCATGAAATTCAGATTGCAGGAGAAGAAGGAAATGACTACCAATCCTGTGTACCTAGACTGGAGTAGTGTGTGCATAGAGGACTCGATTTCCAGAAGTTAGGGAGCTCATAGGGTCATATGGCTCAGTGTGTAGAGCAATGGAACTGGAGTCAAGAAACCCTAAATCCAGCTGCAGACACATACTAGTTGCATGATCCTGGGCAAGTCACTTAACATCTCTCTCTATTTTCCTCATCTGTAAAATGAGAACTATAATAAAGCACCTAGCACCCAGAGTTGTTGTGAGGATCCAAAGAGATAACATATGTAAATCCTATGAGCATAGACTGAGAGCAGGATGGTACCTTAGAGATAATTGAGCTCAATTCTTTCATTTGAAGTATAAATAAACTGAAGCCCAGGGAATTCAAGTTAATACCACATTGGTTACATGGTCACATGAATATCAGAGATGGGATTTGAACTCAGGTTTACTCAACCAATTCATGACATTTTCCATTCTGTGTGCCACACTATTTCTCTGTGGTTAGGTCTCCCCTCTGCACAAAACTTCTCCAGCCTCAGTTTTTTCAACTGTCAAATGGGGATGATGATACCTATAGTCCTTGTGGGGAATTGTGAAGGTCAAGTGAAATGATTTCAGTGAAGTATTTTTTTTAAACCCTCTAAAGTACTTTATTAGTACCAAGCATGATTACCATAGGGGCAGCTAGGAGGTACAATGGATGGATTGTAGGGCTGGAGTAAGGAAGACTTTATAAGTTCAAATACATCCTCAGACACTAGCTGTGTGACTCCTGGGCAAGTCACTTAAGCCTTTTTGCCTTAGTTTCCTCATCTGTAAAAATGAGCTAGAGAATGGAATGACCAACTACACTAGAATCTTTGCTAAGAAAACCCCAAATGGGTCATGAAGAGTCAAACACTACTGAAAAACAAGTGAACAAGCACAAAATGATTACCACAAGACCCTTTTTCTGTCTATATGGGCAGGTCTCAGTCCCTTTCACAGCCCACCTATCAGGAACTGAATTACCTCTCTTCCTGTAGAAACCAGAACCAGGAAGATCTGTGTTAAAATTCTGTCTTTGCTGTGCCACTGTGTTGTGTGACCCTGAGCAAGTCCCAATCCCCCAGTGCTCTAGGCAGCTCTCTAAGACCATAAGTTTTAGAGAAGTGGTCAACTGCATTGATAATTGAATTTTCCTCAACCAAGATTTCTTTGGCCAATGAAATGATAAGTCTAGTCCTTATCCCATTTTACATGAGAGGTCAGTATGGTACAACTGGAAGAGGATCTGGGTTCAAGTCTTACCTCTTCCTATTTATATGACTTAGTCATTTTCCTTTTCTGGGCATCTGTAAAATGAAGGCGTTGGACCAAATGGCCTTGGAGGCCATTTGTTGACTCCAGTATAAATAATAGATCAGTGGGGTTTCCCCAGAGCTCAGATCTTTGGGCAAGAAGTGGAAAGAAGGAACAAAGAATGAGAAGGAACACTGAAGAGTTGGAGAAAGGCTGGGCTATTGGGGGACTAGAAGATGGAATAGCTTTGAGGAAGATCAGAAGGCTGAGAACCTCTTGAGCTCCCCACCCTCAGCAAACCAAGAAGACCATTTCTGCTCTTGTAATTCTGCCAAAGGCTCCAGCCTTCTAGGCAGCTGATAACAATATCAGTTAAAGCTCCCAGTGTGCAATTGTTGAAGGCTTTGCATTATCTTGGGTTGGATTGGGGAGGGGGCAGGACAAAAAGGTCTTCACCCTCTTAAAGGCTCCCAGATCTTTGGGTGTGTCTGATGTACTTTGCCTGTCTCACTTCACTTGGGATACCTAAGAAAATACTTTTTCCCTCCTGGAGCCCCCCCCCCCCTTTTGGTCCCCCTTTTTATGCCCTACCTGTCCTAAAGAAGCAGGGTCAAGGGACTTGTCTGTGTGGCTCACTGAGAAGGACAATGGGTTTATTTCACTTATGTTATTTGCTGTCAATATGGTCAAGTCATTTAGCTTCTCTGAGGCTCAGTTTCCTCATCTGTAAAATGAGGATATTGGATAAGATGTTCTTTATTTAAGCTTCCTTCAAACTGTAAAACTGTGCTTCTGGGATCTTATGACACGGCAGGCAGACTAGAGAGTGAAGAGGAGGTTTTATCACATCATAATTATTTATGGGGGAAAAACTTTGTCCCTCCCCCTCATTGGTTCTTCTTTTATAACAAAGAAAATAATTGAGCAAATACAATTGATATAGTATTTTCCCCATTTTCCTGATTTCTCCCCTCCCAACATCCCATGGTACCCCTATTATAACCTGCCACTATTTTCCTCAAGTCACACACACACACACACAGACACACACACACACACACACACACACACACAGTCATCAAGTCTCTGTTACTGTTTTTGGAGTTTTAGTACACATCCTTGGGGGAGAATTCTGGGAAAGTCTGCATAGAGTCTAATGTGCAAATTCAGATGCAGTAAAGGCCTTGATGGCATAGGATCAGGCTACAATGTAAGCCAGGTCCTGGGGCCACCATCTTAGTGTCAAGGGAGCTGAGTACACACCCAGAGGATGGGAGCATGGCAATACCTAGTATAACCAATTGCAAGGACAGACTGATTTAATATTAGCTCCTTCTTCCCTGGTATCTATCTTGCACCCTAATGATAGTACCTTCTACTGCCTGACACCAATGTTCAGACATTGTCTCTTAGAGTATAGCTAGCAAATAAATAGGCCAACACACTTAAAGCATCAGACCAGATAAGACTATTCCTATTTCTCTGTTTACAAGAGAATGCCTTTTAGCAGAGCTTAGGATCCTTCACATTCCTGCCCTCTGCTGGTGGGACTCAGACTAGTTCCTCCTGGGAGCTGTGAACCCTACTTTATCAGAGATATCACCCTGTAGCCTGGATTCCCAGGCTCCTCTGCTCACTCTCCTCTGATGGGGAGCACTGGCTTTCTTCCTCTCTTTTTAAAATCAACATTTATTTTATCTCAATTAATAAACATTTATTTTCTCTTCTTCCTACCTGAAAAAAAAGAAAAGCAAAAAAAAAATCCTTGTAATATTCATTGCTCTAAAAGTCACTAAAGAGAGCACATCCTCGGACCCAACAATACTACTTTATACTAGGTCTAAATTGAAGAGATTGAAAAAAGAGCAAAAGGATGCTAATGTACACACATATTTATAGCAGTCCTTTCTGTGGTGACAAAGACCTGAAAACTAAGAAAGTGCCCATCAATGGGAGAATGGTGAACAAAGTACAATATATGGATATAATGGAATAGTATTTTGCCTTAAGAAATGACCAAAGGAAAAGATTTCAGAGATTTGGGAAAATTGATTTGCATTGACTTTCTCTTGCCCTAAGAGATGACTTCTCTGTCTCTGTCTCTGTCTCTTTCTCCCATCCTCCTTCCTTCCCTCTCTCTATCTCTCTCTGCCTCCCTCTTTCTCACTCTTTCTTTCTCTCTCTTTATCACTCACTCTCTTTCTCGCTCTCTCTCTCCCTGCCTCTCTGTGTTCTTGTCTCTTTTTCTCCTCCCTCTTTCTCTGTCTTTCTGCCTCTTTCTCTCCTTCCCTCTCCCCCTTCTCTTTTCCCATCTATCTTTCCATCCTTGTCTGTTTCCCCTTTCTCTTTCTTTGTCTGTCCTTTTTTCTTTGTTATTCTGTCTCTTCTTGTCTCTGTCTCTATGTTTTGCTTTCCCTCCTTCTCCCCCTTCTTTATGCCTCTGTCTTTCCCTGTCTCTCTGTCTCTCCCTTCCTCTCCCCTGCCCCCTGTTACCTTTCTCCATCTGTTTCTGCATCTCTCCTCAGTCCCCTGCCCTTTTCTCCCAGCTCCTGGTGAGGGGGAGGGAGCTGTCGCTGAGCTTGGAGTCCCTGTATTAGAAGGCTTCTCCACTGTCTTCTCTTGCTCCCACAGGCCTCAACACGTCCCAAGGTCAGAGCGTCCCTGTCATCAACAGCGTGGCAGGCAGCTTGGCCGCCCTGCAGCCTGCCCAGTTCCCCCCACAGCTGCATAGTCCTCACCAACAGCCGCTTCTGCAGCAGACCCCTGGGAACCCCATGGCCCAGCAGCCTTTCATGGCGGCAGTAACTCAGCTACAGAACTCCCACAGTAAGGAGTTGGGCAAGGCAAGGGTGGGTGGGTTGGACCCTGGCAAGGCTCTCTAGTCCCTCTTACCCTGGGTTCTGATCTCTCAAATGTTCCAGATGTTTTCGAAGATTATGTCTATCTCCTTCCAGAGGGAGCGAATAAGACTTGTTAAATACTATTCTAGACTGCTGGGCAGAGCAGAGTGAGTCTAGAAGGACTGAGGTTTAGTGGAGAGGATGCTATATTTGGAGACAGGAAGACATGGGTTCAAATTGCACCCCAAACTAGATACATGACTTGGGATAAGTCATTCATTCTCTCTTTGCTTTAGTTTCCTTCATCTGTAAAACAAAAGGGCTAGACTCAGCCTCTAAGGCTTCCAGGCTTATATCTCTGAACCTTTGCTTCTTTTTGGGACTCATTTTCCTCATTCAGTTGAATTCTATTCAATAAGCATTTATTAAATACCTACTATATACCAGGTACAATAGTAGGCACAGAGAACCAACTGGGCAAAACCAAAATAGTGTCTGGCCTCCATGAACTTACTTTTTTTTTTTTTAAGGCAATGGGGGTTAAGTGACTTGCCCAGGTTCACACAGCTGGGAAGTGTCTGAGGCTAGATTTGAACCTAGGACCTCCTGTCTCTAGGCCTGGCTCTCAGTCCACTGAGCTACCCAGCTGCCCCCCATGAACTTACTTTTTACCATAAGTGACACACATGTATATACACATATGTGGGTATATACATACACAAATGCAAAATAATTACAGAAAGGCTAGAGGAACCCTAAGAACTAGGGGAATGAAAATGGGGAGGGATAGGCAAGACCAGAGCTTCTTAACCTTTTTTTTGTGTGGTCTGGTGAACAGCCTACAGACTCCTCAGAATAATGCTTTTAAATATGTAAAATAAAATACATAGGACTACAAGGGAAACTAATATTATTGGAACAGAATGATCAATGACACATGTAAAACCCAGTGGAATTGTTTGTTGGCTATGAGTGGTGGAGGGAAAGAACATGAATCATGTAACCATGGAAAAATATTCTAAATTAATTAATTAAATAAAAAATTTCAATACATAAAAAAGAAAAATAAAATTATAAAAAAAGAAATAAAATGATCTGTTTATTAAAAATGAAGTTCATGACCCCCAGGTTGAGTTCCTAGGTTAGAAGAGCTCTAAAGCCCTGTTGAACTGTAGATTTTCTGATTCTGGGTTTCCTTTCCCCTGCCTGGAGCCTCTCAAGGGGAAGATCTCCTGAGGGTAATTCTGGGAAGTACATCAGTCAACAAGGATTTATATAGCAGGTACCAAATGTGCTGGGGATACAGGTACAAAGAATGAAGCAATTCTTATCCACAAGGAACTTATATTCTATTGGGGGAGACAATAAGTCCATAGAGAGTTAAATGGTGAATATATAGTGGATAGATATCAATGAAAACAAGGTAATTTGAGGGAGAGGGTGCCAGAAGTTTGGGGGATCAGGAAAGGCTGACACTGTGAGGTCAAAATACAGGATAGAGGAGGCCTCTAGTATCCTCTCTAATGCTGACTCTTTTCCCCACTTTTTCCTATTTCTTGAGATAATATGATTCATCTTGGAAGGGAGTGGTGGGGGAAGGACTAGCAGGAGGAAGTTGCTTCTCTATTTTAAGAAGACATTTCCTACTTCTTCCCCTTCTCTAAATTGTTCCTATAGGTAAGCTTTTCCTTTCCTTTTGACTCACCCTGGCCTCCCTCCTGCAACTGCCATCAGATGTCTTATCAAGAGACGACATGTCTCAGGCTTTTGTCAGCATCCCAAGGTGATGCTCCAGGGAGCTCCAGGCCCAGTTCCAGCCTCAGGTCGCACTCAGAGGATAAGTAGTAGATCTCAGGGCAGAGCTCATTTCCCTAGTTTAGACAAAACAGCTCCACAGGGACATAAAGAAGCCTCCTTCCACCCCCAGCCCTCCCAGGAGGAATTGGGAATCAGCCACTGAGTAGGAGTCAGAGCCAGGGATTTTCTTTCACTTCTGTGGGCAGTTTTGGAGCAGGACCATGGGATGGGAGGGAGCAAAGCCAAGTTCAGATGCCTCTGTCCCCTTAGTTCTTCATCCCGGTAGAGATCTGTGAAGCAGGTTTGTAATCCCCATCTCACATTCCAATCACATTTTTATGACTGCCATGGCCTGAATCTGAGCCCTAAGTCTCCCTTGCCAGGACTCTTCCTTCTGACCCCTACTCACGTGGCTCTTCCTTTGCTCCCTCCCCCTTCTAGTCAGAACCTGGGGCTGACCTCCCAGGTGACTGGCCCCAAGACTGGCATGGCTTTGAGCAGGCCCATGACCATCAGCTATCATTAGAATGTCAAGGCTAAATGTCCCTTACTAGACACAATGAGCCATCACATCAGGCCCTTTTCAAGTACAAACTATCATAACCATTAAAAAAAAAGTCCTATGGATGCCTTTTATAACTACAGTTATTTCTGGAGGGGGAAAAAACTCCAAACAAAATCAAGAAAAAACCTTTCCTTTATCCAGACTGAATCCTTCTTTGTAACAGAGGGAAAAAAAACAATCAAGAAAAAACTTTTCCTTTATCTAGACTGAACCCTTCTTTGTAACAAAGGGAAAAAAAAGTATACATACCCAATATAGTGACTACATATGGCAAAGTATACACCACTCAGTCCCAATATTGCCCCACTTCTCCCATAAGAGGAAGGCATGATTCTTTCTCTATTTTTCTCAAGACCATTAGTGGTTTTTTGGTTTTTCAGAACTGAGCGCACATATTTTAAACTTAAATTTTATTGAGAATCTTTTGTTTTTATACCACCTTCCCTTCTGAATCTATCACTCTTCTACCTATGGAACAAAAAATGATGAGAGAGAGAGAGAGAGAGAGAGAGAGAGAGAGAGAGAGAGAGAGAGAGAGAGAGAGAGAGAGAGAGAGAGAGAGAGAGAGAGAGAATAATTTCAGCAAAATTGACAGGGTAGCCAAGATTTTTACAGTGTTTTTAATGTTCCCTGTCCTGTCCTCCACCTCTTGGTTATAGGACCCAGAATAAGCCATCTAATCTCTTAATGCTCCAAAGCAACTAGAACCCTGAAAGTGCAGAACAGATTGTAAGCTTGCTTTAGAAGAGAGATTTCCTTAGAAAATTTCTATAGCAATGAAATCAAAAGTCTCGTTTAAAAAAAAATCCAGCACAATGGAAACTTCTTGAGGGCAGAGGATTTTTTACCCATAGCACACTGTCTTAGCAGTGTATTAAGTATTAAATACTTAGCAGGTATTTAATAAATGTTTATTTCCTGTTTTTAAGTTGAGGATCTATATTCTAAACCAGTGTTCTCCATGACCCAGACCTTCAAGCTGTAAAAGGAAATAGAATTGGGTTTAGGAAGCAATTTTATAGATATCACCTCCATTCCAACCGAGGGCTAACTAACAGGATGGGTCCCCTTTGGGGTGACTACTATCTACTCATCTCTGAATGTTGATCCTGATACTCTCCATTCTCTTTCTCTCCAGTGTACGCGCACAAGCAGGAGCCCCCCCAGTATTCCCACACCTCCCGGTTTCCGTCTGCCATGGTGGTCACAGACACCAGCAGTATTAGTACACTCACCAACATGTCTTCCAGTAAACAGGTAATTCTGGTATGTCGGGGACTGGTTGGGATTGGGGGAGTGCATATATGTGCAGCAGATGGGGAGGGAAGAAGGTTAGAACATATCGGAAAAGTGCTTTATAAACCGAAGAAGCCATATAAATGCTAGCTATTATTATTTTTATTACTTTATTCCTCAGTGTAGACTATATCATAAGCTTAGTGTCCTGATAACAAGTTGCTAGTAGAAAGCGCACTGGACTTGGAATTCAATAAATTGGTTCCAGGTCTGTCTCTGACCAGATCTTTGACCAAGGGGCCAGATATTTAATTCTTTGAGCCTTTATTTTGCCCCCTCCCCCTCCTTAAAATGAGGATAGTGATATTTTTACTCTCTGTTTTCACTGGGTTAGTATAAGAGAAGTGCTTTGTAAAAACTTGATATGAATAGGACCTAGTACTGGGGACTCCTTGGGACTGAATGACCATTTATTTGATACTTGCTATATTCTAGATGATGTTACAGAAACTAGAATCAGAGATTTAGAGTTAGAAGTTATCTAGAGGTCAACGAGTCCAATCCCTTCATTTTTTGGAAACTGAGGCATAGAATTAAGTGATTTGTCCACAGTCATACAGCCAGTAAATGTCTGAGGCAGGATTTGAATCAAGGTCTTCTAAATTCCAAGGCCAGTGCCCTATCCAGTAAACCATTGCTGTCTCTAGAGAGAAAACAACAGAGTGAACAATCAAGCTGATAATGCTTAGCTTTCCATAGATCTCTCTATCTTTTAGGTGATGGTCTCTGTCAGTCAGCATAAAACAATAATAAAGTTTTCTTAGGGAACTAGACAGTTGATTATATAGGGCTTTCATATATAGCTAAAAAGTCTCCTCCCCTGTAATTCCATGGCTTCACATCCCAGGTCTATCTCTTACTATGTATGTGACCTTGGATAAGTCATATAACTCTTGTCCTTATAGTTTCCTCCTCTGGCAAATGAGGGGGTTGGGCTGGATTATCTTTTTTTTTTTCTCATTTGAATTAGTTGGGCTGGATTATCTTGAAGGTCCCTTCTGGTTCTTCTCTATGATCAATGACTTGAGACCATTCACTACACCCGTTCTTTATTGAAGAGTCCTTGAGAATTTCCCTCAAATTGACCTCAAAGTCAAAGCTGCATATGTGTCTCTATGGCCAGTAGGTACAAGTAGGCTCAGACTCACCTGGGTCTAGAGTGACTTAGATGGACTCTGAGGGTTTGAGAGGGATGCCCCAATTTGAGTGGGGTGCCCAGAATGCAACTTGTGGTGGGGTTTGCTCTTCTGCCTACCTGCCCTTTCTAGTTGCTATATAAAAACACTTATAAGTGTGCTTAAACGAGAAAGAAGTCAAGGACTAGCTCCTGGAGAAGTGGACAAAGGGAGGGAATGCTACTATGCAGGCTCATGACTAATTCATTCCTGGCTTCATGGTGGGAAAGATAGCAGAGTAACGGAGGTGAAAAGCCAGAAAACTAAAGGCAGATGGGACCATAACTGAAACAGAAAAATATTTATTTGGGAAACTAAACATTCAACAAGAGACTATCTGGGCAGAAAATGTGGTTCCAAAACAATCAATAGACCTTTTTAGGAGCTGGGCCCATGCAGCGTGGGAACTGTTTGACCTTTATTGATTATGAGTTAAAAAGAAGGCAACCTTGAACTTTTTGTCAACTTCACAGTAATACTTAGCTAACTTGTTTGATGTTTTCCCTCATTTGAACTCTGAAAAGCATACCATATGCCATAATAGAACACAGGAAGCATCACACCCAGTAGGGAGAACACTGGCTCTGGAGTCTGAGGACCTGGGTTCAAATTCATTATTCTCATCTGTCTAATGATACAGTTGGGCTAGATAATCTTGTAAGTCCATCCCATCCCATGCTGCAACCCCAAATCCCTTGATCCTATGACAGATGCCCACTTTTTAAAGTAAAGCCTTAAAGTAGACCTGCTCTGGTGGCTGGAGTTATCATTCTGTGCCAGCCCTGCCATCCAGACACATCACACTCCTCTCCACCCCCTTCTCTTACCTAGCTGAATTCTAGGATGGATCAGGGCAGAGGAAGTAGAAGCCAGCTCCCTTCCTTATCAGAAAATAGTACAGTGTGTACAAAAGAGGAGGGAAATGTGAGTATGTGTATGTGTGTGACCCAAGTTGCTGTTCTCTCACCTAATAGAAGGTGAAAGCATCCTTCCTAATCCCCCTGCCCTCTGACTCCTTGGTGATTCCCCCACCCTTTGTAGTATGTAGGGAAAACATTTATCTCTTCACAAATCTCAATCCAAAGGGCAGCCAGGCGCAGCCACGCTCCCTGAGTATAACACTTCCTTTGAAAGGCCTTATCGGTCCATCTGCCAGTTGGTCAGCCCTGTCCTAGCCTGTGATTAATTATTCTGTCTTCCCTGAGTTGACTTTGATGCTTGCTTGTTGAAACATGTCCTCCAAATCCAGGAAATGTTCTCTTAATCAAAATACTCTGAGATGCTCCCTGGGAGAGACAGTCATCAGTTCCCACAATGACTTCTCCCCTCCGTTGGACAAGGTGACCAGCCGACCTTGAAAGGCTGAGCTGGTCCAGCAGCAGTACTCGAATATTCCCTTTTTGGATTCTGTAAACTAACTCTCATCTCAAACACCCCCAGAAGCTTTCCTTTGAGGATTGCTTTCTACTTCCCATTTTACAAGCACCTATCAACACTATTATTAATGTCATCATCATTACCATTGTAGGTTTTAGAGTCAAGATCAGTAATGGACATGCAATCCATAGAGTATGCTGCCTTTGGGATGCTTCCCTCAAGGATATTCAGGGGCTCCCTAATGCCTCTGAGATAGAATATAATATCCTCAGTTTAGCATTTGAACCCTTCCACAATCTGGCTCTCACCTTCCTTTCCAGGCCTACTGCATATTATTTTTTTGAATTGAAAATTTTTGTTTAATTAATTTAGAATATTTTTCCATGGTTACAAGATTCATGTTCTTTCCCTTCCCTCCTCCCCCCACCCCCTGTAGCTGACGCGTAATTCCACTGGGTTTTACATGTATCAAGACCTATTTACATTGATCAATACCTATTTCCATATTATTAATATTTGCATTAGGGTGATCATTTAGAGTCTACATCCCCAACCATATCCCCATTGACCCATGTGATCAAGCAGTTGTTTTTCTTCTGTGTTTCTACTCCCACAGTTCTTTCTCTGGAGGTGGATACATTCTTTCTCATAAGTCCCTCAGAATTGTCCTGGGTCATTGCATTGCTGCTAGTAGAGAAGTCCATTACATTTGATTGTACCACAGTGTATCAGTCTCTGTGTACAATGTTCTCCTGGTTCTGCTCCTTTCACTCTGCATCAATTCCTGGAGGTCTTTCCAGTTCACATGGAATTCCTCCAGTTCATTATTCCTTTAAGCACAATAGTATCCCATCACTAACAGATACCACAATTTGTACAGTCATTCCCTAATCAATGGACACTCCCCTCATTTTCCAATTTTTTCCTGCTACATATTACATACATTCTTTTACCCACTTTCCATTTCAGTCTAACAAGGCTGCTAGCTACTTGTCACATGTCAGTTCCAGGCAGAGAATAAATTCTTTTCTCACCTCCTTAGAGAACCTCTTGTTTCCTCTAAAATAATAGCTCAGCTACCACAGCCTACATGAGGCCTTTCCCGATTCCCTCTGGCTTCAGCTGTTTTGTGTCTTTTCCCTCTTGAAATTATTTTGTACCATGATCATGGGATCCTAGTTCCAGGGCTGGAAAGGAACTTAGGGATCCTCTAGTCCAATTCTTTCATTTTTAGAAGAGGAAAATGGGACCTGAGGAGATTAAGTGACTTATGGAGGTTCATATAGCTAGTGAATGTCAATGGGACTTGAATTCAATTTTTCCTGGTTCCAAAGCCAACTATTTATCCTCTACACCATGTTGTATGAAACAGTGTTGATGAGACAAGAGAAACAATAAAAATAAAAGAGGTACTTATTACAGTCATACAGGACCAGATCACTAACCCCAGCTATTTAAAAAAAATTTGATGATTTTTCTTAAGGCATCCAGACTTATTGACTAATACAAATAAAACAATGAAGTGATGGAAACTGTATAGTGTATACTGTCAAACATGTACCAGGTACCTAGAAAATCACCATTAGGTGGCTATTAAAACTTTCTTTTATACAATATCAGATGAAATATTCTCATGCTGTGAATACACCCCTCCCTGCCCCCAATTCTTGAGAATTCAGCAAATAAATCTTACTGGAGTCAGAGTATCATTGTAGATAGAAACTTTGTCTACAACCACCATGGACTATAAAATTTTAGATGCATTTCAATAGATATTACCATACCAGTTACTCCTAATGTCTAAGACATGGGATAAGAGACCCATCAAAAGAAATCGAAGCCATGTGGAAACAGAATGAGCTTTACTGCATCCATGATATCTTGTCTGCAATTGGAATCATCCAAAAAAATCCTTCCGAATCTACAAAAGATGAGCCAGTATCCCAATCTGCTTATTCCATTACAAAAGCCGCCATTTTCCCTACCTCTGTAACAATGTGCATGGGACATTAACTGAAAAACTCAAATGGTTTAGTGTTCTCATAGATTCAAGACTTCCCTCCAGGGATGCCTTTTTCTGTGTGCACCTTCTAGTCCTTGTCCTCTGAAAAGTTTACTATGAAGAGTTCATCCAATGGGCCAAAGGCTTTCCTCATTTTCTGCCTCCATTATGAAGGTAGCAGTGGAGTATGCTGGCCATCCATCTCTCATCTTTCTCTCTCACCACATGATTAATGTGCCTTCTTTTCTTGTCATATAAATCACTAATGAAATTATTTACTCCTGTTTTCTTTGTAATTACTCAAGGGTTGTATGGTACAACCTGCTTACACCTACTAGGTACCTTTCCATCTCTTCATTTTCAACTTGGGCTGAACTCACTGTTCATCTGTACCGTCTATCCCAGACATACAAACTGTTGGACAAGTCTCATAGGGTGTCCATTCAGATGAGTGTGCTGACATTTGGATGTTCTTCATCCATTTGGTTTTTCTTGTGTTGATGGTTAGGCCAAACTCCTTTGAGCAATTACTGGTCTTTTATAGGAAACTGTAGTGGATTTGATACTATCAACACAATGTCAGTGATAGCTTGAAACATGGTTAGGACCTCACTATCCCTCCTTGGCCTGGACCCTTTGATGGGTCTCCTCTTTCAAAACAGAGAATACTTTTGGCAGACTATATGTCCCTGCTTTATACTTTACCTAATGTTTATTATCAGAGGTTTATTGAACAAGATTGGAAGAAATCAAAACCATATCGGAATTGGATGAAGTGTTATCCTTGGGCTCCTGCCTGCTTCTGTCCCAAAGGTGCTTTCAATGAATCTATAGAAGATGAGTTTATATCTCAGTATTCTTATTTAATTACAACGCCAGGCATTTTAACCACTTATACAGCAGTTTATAGCATGTTAATTATAAGAGAAAAGTAGCTGGATAGTAAATTGTCTTTAGGTTTTCTATCTGCTCCCCCCCACCAAAAAAGATGAGGAAGTAACTATTACAATGGTAATAATAATAATGGTTGAAATTTATATAACATTAAAAGGTGTACAAAGCAATTTATATACATTATTTCTATGGAAAACAGAAATGGAGTAGCTTTCCACTTCGTATTGCCTTCTAGTCTGCTCTAGCTTCCAGTCCTTCTGCCATCTTCTTTCATACGTAGGGGCAAAGATGTGAACAGGGCGATGGGTAATGAATGAGGGGACAGCAGAATCCTGAGTGCTGACCACCTCAAGTCAAAGTAAACTTAATCAGGGAGAAAAATCCTCAAGAAAAATAATTTACATATTTTTCTCCAACTCTCAATTCTGTATCTTATCTCATTGTTAACACCAGTCATTAATAGTTTCCTCATACATGCCCAATGAAAGATAGAGGGATAGAGGAGTTAAGATCTTAGCTGAACTCCTGCCTCTGACACATACTGACTGTGTGACCCTAGACAAGCCATTTCTTAGTGTCTCAAGTAACTGTCTGAGAGCAAGTAGTAATTTCTACTGGTAGAGGGAATATGCTCAACTGGTGTTCTCTATGCTACTGAATAAAAGCACAATTCTAGTC
>NC_077228.1:498951515-498961515 GCF_027887165.1 Monodelphis domestica | reverse complement strand
TGAAGTCAACTAACTATGCACTTTGTGAGTGATGAAACAGCAGAAGGCTAAGAGGACCTCACAGAAGAGGAGAGAGAATGCCCTGGTCCAGAATCTTCCATAATGGACCTGCCCTAGTGTGATTCAGAGATGCCTTGGCAGTGGTTATCATCCATAATCCTTGTCTCTCCAGAGGGATTCTTCACCCTTTTATTGCTAACAGGCCAGTCAGAGTTACAGAAGCCAAGGCCTCCATTCCTTCTCAGCCCTTCCTTCTCTTCAAGAGAGACTGGCTTAAGGGATCTCCCCTGTGCCTCTGTTGACACTTCCCAAAGGTGGTAGGCCAAAACTGAAGCAGGAAGGGGGTAATGAGGGCCTGCTCCCCCTACCATGGGCCAACCCCACAATGAACCCCAACCTTGAACACCATGAGCACTGGGCATGTACTCTATGGAAAAAGTCAAACCTTCATATCAAAGTCCAGTTGGGTAATGAGTATTTTGGAGTGTCTACCAACCAGAGCCCCTTCCCTAAATTGGCCAGGAGAACGGGCTGGCTGTTGGCTTTTCAGCTTGCCCCCTTGTTTCACAGAAGCCTGGATGCACACACAGGAAACCATCAATAATATCTCTGCTTGATTGATGCTAGCAGAAAGTAAGCCCCCCTGAGGGCAGGAATTATTTTCTTTTTTGGCTTTGATCGCTAGTGCCTAACATTGAGGCTTAGGAGCTGGGTTAGTGATTTCATTGGGGTGGGGGTTGGCTTCCAGAGCCTAACAATGTACATTGGTACCTTCTCTGTTATTTATAGTCTTAATAGAATTTCCTAGAGCACTGAGGTTAAATGAATTAATTGCACAGATCATATTTTTTGGTGGCAGGACTTGATTCCAGGTCTTCCTGTCTTTGTGGGTCTTGCTCCACAAAAATTGGCTGCCTCTTATATTCAGGCTCCACAATTTATTTTCTCCATGTCACTGCTATTATAACTGTTTTTTAAATTATTGTTATTGTTGCTGTTGTTTTTTGCCATACCTTCTGTCTTAGAGCCTTCAGTTCCAAGGCAGAAGAGTGGTAAGGGTTAGGTAGTTGGGGTTAAGTAACTTGCCCAGGGTCACACAGCTGGGAAGTGCCTGAGACCAGATTTGAACCTAGAATCTCCCATCTCTAGGCCTGGCTCTTTATCCTTTGAGCAATGTAGTTGTCCCTCTTTCTATTACATCTTGGGGCCATTACAGGTCTCTTCAATTTAACTTCCACAATTTATTTTCTCACAGCTTTTCTAGATATGCTTGCCACCAATTATATAGCTGTTTAAAGATAGCTAGCATACGGTAGGCTCTTAATAAATAATGTTTGTGGGTAGAGGATCTGGATTCAAATTCTTTCCCTGATGCTTACTCCCTGGGTGGCCTTGAACAAATGACTTCCCCATACCTGTCACTGAGCCTCAGTTTCCTCATCTGTATAATGAGGGCATTGGACCAACTGGCCCCCGAGGTCCCTTCCAGCTCTGAATCTCTGATCCTAGGAATGAATGAGTGTATTGGAAAACCTTGCTCCCATGGGATCTGTGCCCCTTGCTGACTGTTTCTCCTTTCCTCCCTCTCTAGTGTCCTCTGCAAGCCTGGTGATGCCCACTCTTCACCTACTCTGTGCACATCCACAAGGACCCTAGTTCCACACCATCACCCAGCTAACCGTGCTATCAGGGCAGTTGTCATGGAGAAGCACCTGGAGCCGATGGGCGGCATCAAGAGGACCGGATGTCTCTTCCACATCTCTCGGAACAATCTCTCTCCCTCTCTCTTTCTCTCTCCAAGGCTTGGAGTCCATCCGACCCCTTGTTGTGGTGGGGGGTAGGGGACGGGAGGGTTTCGGGGGCTCCGACCGACCACAGACTACATCCCCTGCCAGCAGCTGGATCTTTGCTTTCGTTCCCTGCAGTATTGTGTCAGTGCATCGAGGAGATGCTAAGTATTCGCATTCATTCTAGCAATGAGGAGAGGGACCTGGGACCTGGCAGGAAGTGCTGCTCGCTCAGCCCAGCCACAGAAGAGGAAGAGGAAGATCCCTGCTGTCTGTTAAGTTATGGTCCTTCATCGAACAAACTGATGGAAAAAAAAAACCCAAAACTTGAATCTGTTACTGAGGTTTCAAGAGGAAAGAGGAAGCGTGTGCTGTCGAACTGAGCCAAACACTGTAAATATCGGCAGACTCCCTCTCCCCATCCCACCCCCCAATGATTCCAAGATTTCTTTTAAAGAAGTAAATGTGTCCAATGGTTGTAAACTATAAACTACTGTAATCCAGTGCAATTCCCTGTGGGCTCCCATCCGTCTGTCCCCACACTCTTTCCCCTGTACAGAATACTGGATGCTATTTGAATTGTCTTTGTCATGGTCAGAACCAACGTGGTTGTTTTTTTAAAGAGAATAGAAAAGAAAAGAAAATCACTCCCAGCAGAAAAGAGCCCCAATCTGGCTTTAGGGATGCCATGACATTCCAGAGGACCCTCTTCTTTCCTTCCTTTGATCCTTCAGGGCTAAGATACCTCCTGGAGAATGTGTGATTCTTTGGGTGACTGCCTGATGACAAGTCACCCACTGGGGTTCCAGAAAGGGCCCGAGTTCCAAAACGCAGCTCCTTGAAGGGATTGGGGATTTGGGGCACGAACCCCAAGAAATAGAAGGGTGGAGGGACTGGATGTTGGATCTCAAAAGCAAAAACTGACCTTTCAAATCCCCCTATTAAAACATTTTATTTTAATGATTCCTGGCCCGAAGAGCCTCCCATTTCTGGCCTTGACACTCCCCCATCCTGGTGCCTCTGGGTACCTGTGTCTTCTTCCTGTTCCCCCAGTCTGATCTCCCCTGGGAACTGAAAAATCATGGATTGGAGCTAATTGGTGCTGCCCATGGAGCTGCAGGGGGTGGGACAGGGAGGGAGCTCAGGTTCTCTGTGTTGTTCAGTCTCCAGGCACGGGGCCCTTGAGTCCTGTTTACATTGTCTTAGCCACTGGCTTTACTGCTAATGAAGATTTTGTTCCCACAGTGTTGCTCAGCCAGTAGCTTCGAGGGGGGTCTGGCCGGGGCAATGAGGCATTGCCAAGAGTCCCTAGCAGGGGTGCCTGAGCTAACTCCTCTTTCTCTTCTGTGCCCAAGAGGCAGTCACACAAATGGTGGGCAGGAAATAATCCAGGTTCTTCCAAAGCAAATAGAGCTGACTTTTGTGACTTAAGTTCACAGGAGCCCAGAGGAAAAAAAAAGCCCAAACCCCAAACCCAGTAAGCCAGTTTGGGATAGAGGAAAGACCAGGGGAGGGACCTGGGCTCAAATATTGCTTCCACCATGAATTAGGCCACTTTTTTACAAGCTGCTAAATTCCCTGGGCCTGTTTCGTCATCAGTAAGAGGAGGGATTGTGACTGTTGGCCTCTGAACCAGATAGGATTCCACAGATGATTGAAAAACTTGATCTGAACCATTTGTTCCAATGCCTTGTCTGACTGGCCCGTCAAGCTTTTTCTCAGGGTTACTAAGAAGATGAGTTGGTGTTTCTTGTCCGTCCTTGGAGCCCTCCCTCGTGGGAATGCTAATACACAGCAAAGAAGGAGAAGGGCAAGGCTTGGCCATTCCCCCATCCCGAGACTTAGCCACACAGATAAGCTGGGACCAATGACTTTAGAGGAAGATGATGAAACAGGCCTTTCTTACTGAGCCTTTCCCCCCTCCTTTCTGAGTTTTCTAGCAGAGCTTTTCTTATGGGCAATATAGGCAAAGTGAAATATTTACCAGGACCTCCAAGCATACATACAAGCCCAGTCCACAAGGGAACAGAAAGTCTGGTGGCCTTTGGTCCCTGTTACCATGTAGGGAAGTCCTTGGGCAATTGCCTGGAGACAGAGGGTAAGGAACTTGTCTGTTGTCACATAGTGTCAGTTAAAGGCAAGTCTTCTTAACTCTCTAACCACTATGATACACTCTCACAAATGTGACATAATAGGTACTTAATAAATGTAGGGGGCTCTGAAAAGAGCCATTGTTCAGCAAGAAAGACCATTGCACTATAGTCAAAACACCTGACTTTAAATAGACCTCTGATGTTTACAAGTTGTATAAACTTGGGCTTCTTTTTTTTTTTTAAAGCTCTGTTAGCCTCAGTTTTTTAATCTGTTTAATGGAAGAGTTGGATTAGATGGTGGTCTCTGAGGGCCCTTCCAGCTCTAAAATTTTGATCCTCTGACACTGTGTAACTTTGGCTAAATTCCTTAATTTCTGAGTCTGTTTTTTCATCTTTAAAATGAAGAGGTGAGTCTTGATGACTCCCTAAAGCCCAGCTTCCCAGCCTCAGGGATAGCCTTGAGGTTAGGTCTTCATTTTCAGAATGACAACTAACAACTTTTAGTTGATTTTTCAGTGTTTAAAGCCCTGTCTCCAAAGGCCTGGAAGGGTGGGACTGTCACCTGGGTATAGCAGTCCCAGGCATCACTTAAACATCAAGGGAACACTAGAGTGCCCTTTTCATTTATACCCTACCTACCTTACCTTCATTTCCCTTTTCTGGGACTCCTGGCTTTTGAATAATGTCAGCTATGTATTTTATTTTTTGGAAGAGGTAGGGAAGGAATTCCATTATTTCATAAGATTATCCATGAAAAAATCATGGAGCTGGAAGGGATCTTTAGGGTCATCTGGCCCAACCACTCTGAGATAAGGAAACCAAGGTCCCAAAGAAGCTGGATGATTTTGCTCAGTATCACACAGGGTGTGAGAGGTAGAGTTAAAATCTGAACCCAAGACCTCTGACTCATTAGCTAAAATATAGCTTAAGCTAGGAAAAGAAAAAGAGAGAAATTGACAAGGAAATATAGAAAGAAACTGACAAAGAAATAGAAAGAAACTGACACTGAAGTGCAAGGAAAGTGACTAGAAAATGGACAGAAGGAAAATGACACAAATAGAAGGAAACTAACACAGAAATAGAGAGAAGGAAACTGACAAGGTTCCCCAAGAGATGTTTTCTTAGTTCCTTTAAGTCATAGGGAATGGGAGGACAGATGGATCCAAGTCCCAGGAGTAGGGAAATCAGAGCTGTTTCATGCACAGAAATCCCTCTCACATAGTAGTGGAGACAATCCATTTGGAGTTTAGCCTGAGACAATGTTAAAGACCAGGCTAATTTCTCCCTGGACTAACACCTCTCCAGCCCAGCCTTTTCTGGACATCACCCCCTGCTATTGTCTGGAATCTCAGGGAATGTGGCTGATTCATTTGAATATCAGAGAGCACCAATCAGAATCAGGAAAGCAAACCAGCTTTAAAACAAAAATCATGTAATGCATTCCAAAGCCAAATAGAGAGGCTCTTTGGATTTTCGCTTCTATTAGCATAGATAATTGGGAATCAACTCTCTTTGTTTCAGAGACCAAAATGTAAAGAAGTAGTCAGAGCCATTCTGTGGTTCTTGGGTGCTTCTGTTTGTGTGCAGTCCTGTGGCAATTGTGTACCCAAGGTGTATGTTGTCTCATCCAAGTAGCTTCCCTTTGTGTTTCTTGACTGGTATTTTTGTAGCATTTAGCACAGAGATTTAGAGCTGGTAAGGGCCTTGGGGAATTGGGGGTTGGGTGGATGGAGAGTCATGTAGTCAAACCTTTTTATTTTACAGATAATGAAAGGAGGTCCAAAGTGGGAATTCTATTTGTCCAAGGTCACCTAGATATTCAACAGCCAAGACAGGAACCACACTCAGCTTGGGCTCTAACTCAGGTGTTCTTCCCACTGAATGGTCTTGCATCTAATTTTGATGCTTTCTAAAGAGGGGTCCAATCAACTTAAAAAAAGATAATCATGATTATTTACTGGTGCAGATAACATAGTTTCATTTCTCCCAGGTAAAAGAGAGATTGAAGGGGGTTGGGGGGAGACTAAGTAAGAAAGGGAAAGAGCTGAGAAGAGTAGAAAGAAATGCCCAATGGCCAGAGGCTTTAAAGTTCCTCTGAGGGGGGAAAAATCCCAAGAAGAAATCACCATGCTCACAGAAGGAAGAACAAAGGCTCTTAAGAAGGACCACAGAGGAGTATTTTTTTCCTTTTTGAAAGGTGAGAGAGAGAGCAAAAGAAAAGCAGAAAATGGGGCCCAATCCTCACTGAAGGAAATACCAGAGGCTTTTGTCACTTCTGCAATCCAGAAAGTACTACAAGAAAGCACCAAACCTGATTTGCCAGAGGAAATAAAAAACCTCTGACCCTGGTTTTTATACTTTTTGTACTGCAAAATGTGTTTTGCATTGTGGGGCTGATACTTTTGTAACTGGTGTGTAATTCCCAATCACATCAAAGAACTGGAGGATCATGGGGATCCACAATATCCTTGACCTAAGGGGGCATATTATACAACCTAAGCAAGGGCAGAAGTTAATCTCTGTTGGGCAGGTACCAAATTGACAGCGGCAGTGGTTCCTGTGATTTAGGTGGAGGTTTGTTTGCACACATACAAATGGGCCCTTCTTTTCTCTGGGTATGTGTGTAAAATGGATGTCTACTGCAGAAAGCTTTCTAAAGGAGAAAGTAAAAAAAACTAGGGATGATAGCTTTAAATGAAAGAGTTTCAGAACTTTCACTTTAAGCCCTTTCACTTTATTTGTGTGTGTGTGTTCATGCCAGCAGTGTTCTATCCAGACACAATATAGGTTGTTGCTACCTTTACACATATGTGAATCTACTTTTCAAGAAATGCTCTTCCCAGATTCCAAAAGGCAGCCATGCAACATAGCCTGCTGGGAAGGTGATTCCAGGAAAGAGAGCAGACCAGCAAGAGGTTGGAATCCAAAGTTTGCTGAAGAAAATCTGCTAGGTCCATATGTCCTTTGGGGGTCAGAAATTACTTCTTCCAACTTTCAGAATACTTCAATAAGTCTATAATTTCATCTTTGGGGGTATCACCTCCAATTTATTGAAATCTGAAGCCTGCTTAGCTTGTGCAATTTTTGTCCATGTTCTCTAGATTTCCTGCAGAGGGGGCTACTCAATATGATGAGAATATGCATCCTAAAGACCAATGACAAATACAAGATGGCCATCAGCTACCCCCTGGCTTTTGCCAGTTTCTCTTGTTTGTTTGCGAATCCCTTTGATGGCATTGTTTACGACTCCATAATTTTTTATTTGTAATATGCAACAACTTCTCACGCTTGCCATGTTCCTTTCAGTTACTGGCCTGAGGAATGCTCATTTTCACTTCTTTGGAATGTTGTGGGTTAAAAATATTGGGGGAAATCTGATGAAATTTGCAGAGATCAGTTTGGCACACCACTGACACTTTTTATTCACAGGAGAGCTTAGGAGAGGAGATAGGAGGTAGGAAATAAGAGATTTTCTTATTACTATGCCTAAATCAAACCCTATGCTAAAATCTCTAAGAAACCTTAAATCTAAGAATCTTCTTGCCTGGCAAAGCAGGCCTAACTAACCTACACTGACTAACTAAAATTATATTCGCTATCTAATAAAATAAGACTTTATCTCCTCTAACCTCTTTAACAAGGATCTAAATCCAAACTGTAAAATGGTGAAACTGCCTGACACAGTGACACAGACACCTCAGAACTCCCTGCTTCCTCAGAAGCCAGAGAAATGTAGTTTTTTTCTTAACTGATTTTTTTTTCTTTTATAGTCAGCCTCTTAAAGAGACTGAGGGCCAATCTGTCTGTTACTGTCTCTTAAAGAGACAGAATGAAATTAAGAAAACTCTTTATAACAAGAGACTATAATGTTCTATGTCTGACAGCAATTCTGGAAGAACCCTGGCTTTGGAAAATTTGGATCTTTTTCTAGAATTTGATTTTTCAAAATTATATCCAAATAGCTAGGAAAAGGAGAAGAGGAAAGAACCAAACTCGATTTTATATTTTAAAATAGATAAAAGACCCCAAGTTACCATGAAAGACATGTATGTGACATGCATTTGTTGACATAATTTTTGTCATTTGGTTTGTCATAAGAGGATTGTGTATTATCCATTGGCTTTTAGAAATGCTATCTGATGAAAAAAAAAAGATTTTTCATCCTTATAAAACAGTATTATTGAAACTTCGGTATTTTCAAATTTAGAAGTTTTTTTTCTGTAATTATTAAAAGTAATACTGTAAGAAGTATTTTGTGAATACATAATTTTTTTATTTTTCAACATTACATCCAAATAGCTAGGAAAAGGAGAAGAGGAATGAACCAAACTCAACTTGATTTTATATTTTAAAATAGATAAAAGAGCCCAAGTTAGCATGCTGCTTGACACCAAGCAGGAATTATTTTGGGGGGAGGAAGAGAAGAGGCTCCTGAAGTCGGAATGGGGAAGGGAGAGAGGAGAGAGAGAGAGAAGAAAATGGAACAGACAGGAGAAGAAATGTGGTTCTCTGGCATGCCTCAACCTGGGTCATTGAATTCCAGGATTTAATTCTGACTCTTATCCTTTATTGATCCTAGATGAGGTCACTGCCTCCCACCCACACCCAGAGAGGGAACAAGCTGATTTTCCTTTCTATTTCTTTTTGTTTTGGCACAGATCCCAAATCTGATTTATCACCCCCCCCCCTTTGACACTCCCCCTCCATTTCTTTTTTTGCTATGAGATTCACAGATCCAGCAAACATAAATGGCAAAAAGAGGGCTGTGGGTTTCTGGCTTGTTGTGGGATTTGCTCTTAATGGGAGCAACATCTCAGCAAAAATACAATAGAGGAATACATGTGCAAGCCAGTCATGGTGCATGGAAGCCAGCACTAGAATGCTGAATTGCTCACAGGTGAAAAAAGACTGGCTTCATGTAGCCTTTTTGTTATTTTCCTAAGTTAATTTGCAAATAAATCAAGGAGCATTATTGGTGCTAAGGGGAGCCTCCTCCTGCTTCCTAGGGGTCTTTGTTGGGTGAAGTCCATGAAATAGGTTTTAGGGATGAACCACAGACTGACAATTGAGAATTTAATAGGAGTTGAAAAGGATTTTCTAACCTCAGGTCAGAAGTTGACTTGGGTAAGGGATTTCTTTTGGGTCAAATGGATAGACTTAATCTCAATCTAGTGTGGCTCAACTGGTTTTTGTTGGCTATCTGACTAAATATGCTAATTGTCACCCTCTTTTATGCACTGTATCTGCAAACAATGGGCTCACCAGTAGTTTAGCTTCTAAAAGTGGTCACTCCATAGGTGCTACATGCTCAGGGTTAACTCTAAGGCAAGAGTTCTAAACATATTCTGAGGATCATAGGGGTAGAAAGCAGGGCAGTAAGGTGGCACAGTGAATAGAGTGTCAGGCCTGGATTCAGGAAGACTCTACTTATCTGAGTTCAAATCTGGCCTCAGATACTTACTGGCTCTGTGACCCTGGGCAAGTCACTTAACCTTGTTTACCTTAGTTCTTCATCTGTAAAATGAGCTAGAAAAAGAAATGACAAGATCTTTGCAAAAAAATTCCAAATGGGGTCACAAAGAGTTGGACATGACTGAAACTATTCAACATCAACAACAAAAAAGATTAGAAAATAGCACAAATGAGGAGGATGCTTTTCAATTCTCAGAAGTCATTCAAGAGTTGGTTGAATGAGAAAGAACACTATCCATATTCAGAGGAAGAACTGTGGGAGTAGAAACACAGAAGAAAAACAACTGCTTGATTACATGGGTAGAGGGGATATGGCTGGGGGATGTAGACTCTAAATGAACATCCTAGTGCAAACACCAACAACATGGAAATGGGTTCTGATCAAGGACACAAGTAATACCCAATGAAATTGCTTGTTGGCTATGGGAAGGGTGGGGGAGGGGAGGGAGAGAAATAATGTAACTCTTGTAACCAAGGAATAATGGTCTAAATTGACTAAATAAATTAATTTTTAAAAGAGTTGGTTGAATAATTATGATAATAGCTAACTTTTATATAGCAGTGTGCCAAGCACTTTATAATTATTTCTTATTTGATCTTCACAGCAAACCTGTTGCTATTATTATTCCCATTTTATACACGAGGAAA